>NC_142390.1:4197500-4447500 GCF_059441005.1 Hippichthys cyanospilos | reverse complement strand
TGTTGATATGAATCAGCTGCCGACATGCCTTGACCTAAAGCAAAAAATCTTAAGCGCTATTTGCAGTAGGCCGTCTCCGCAGTCGAAACCTTCCAGGACGAGCATGCTGCCGAGCGGGGAACATTGCGCACAAAAGCATCTTAAACGAGGTGAACGGAAAATATGACGCAGCCCTTAATGATTCAAAGCGCTGCAGAACTTGTGGGCCACAGCCGCGCCTGCGGAAAAGCGGTCCGGCCGCATCGGGTCCCGCTCGCTCGTGCGGAAGCTCCATCGAAAAAGCAGCTCAGCTTGATTTGATTGGAGCGTCTTTCTTGTTCGTCCCGGCGGCTCATTTGGAACATGTAAAACACAAAACTTGATCAGGACTCGTTTCAGTTGAATGTTAAAGAATAGTTAAAGTTTAAAACTCCCATCATGCAGTGAGTTGTCTATGTGCACCCAGTGAGTTAGTGAGGGAACGTATACACACAACATATACATGCCCATGTATAGCTGCGGCCTTGCGCTCCATGCGTCGTAGCGTAGGCACCTTCCTTGTTGGGGACAGAAAAATAGGACTCAGCTTAACATGCCTAACATCCACTTGAATGTGCACTCATTTTCCACTCACCTCAAGAGTTGATCAGCTTTTTGTTTTGGAGCATCTTCATGACAAGTGGAAGGCTTCATCTTGCTCGTGCCAACACTCTGCGTCCTGCAAAGACAAACCACTGAGGTTAGGAGCCACTCGTTTGGTTATTTGCTCCATTTCTTACCTGAGGCAAGTGGGCCTTTCACGCAGCTCTTCTTGCACCCTGCACAACTAGCATATTCTTACTTTTGGGACTGTCACTTTCATGTTGACTCGGACGGTTGTACTTATGATCCTGCTCTGGTTCTTCGAGGTGGCTCATCCGGCAGCACGGCTGCCATACCGATCTCCTCCAGTCGGCTGACTACTTCGCTGAAGCTCAGGGCCGACGTCAACCGATTTGCCGGGTGTGGACCACAGGTGGGGAGTAGGAAGGCTGTTAGGCAGATGAAACAAATTAACAAAGCGCATTAGGGCCTACATTTCTTTCACTGTTAGCTTACCTTTTTTTTTGACGTTCTGCTCATCCATGCACAACTGCAAAAAAATAAAACAAAACATCAGAACGTCACTCATGACCCTGGTCCAGTTCGTAGCGGTCGTCTTTGTCGGTATCCCCGTGACAAACGCAACACACCGAGCACCTCCTTCCTCTGAGCCTGCCTCCACCGGACCGCACGCCAGCTTTCAAAGCAACATCCCCAAAATCAACAACAACCTGCTCTGGATCCAGACAAGGCAAACAACCACATAACCGACAACCTTCTTTGCCAGGCCGACCGCAAGCTCCAAAAACCACAGTCCTGGCCTAACCTCATTACCGACAACTTTCTTTGCCAAGCCGATCACAAGCTCAAAAAACCACAGTCCAGGCCTCGCTACCCATCAACTTTCCTGAACAAACCACAAAACTTGCTACTCAGACAGATTTACGTCATTTGTGTGCTGCCTGATTCATTTGTAGAACTCCTCCATCCTGGTCCTATCCACACCCATCAAAGTCCTGCAAAAAAAAAAAAAAAAAAAAAAAAAAAAAAAAGTACAGTTGAGTAGCTTGAATCAGAAACTTATAGTCACTTGTATTTGACTGGAGGCACCCACCTTGATGGTTTCTTTGCCTGTCCTTTTTATCTCATTCAGCTCAATGTTCACCCGCAAAATGCATACTGTGCAATTAGCTGTGTGCGGTTTTATTATTATTGGCCTGGGCTGCAAGAAAACAGCGGGAGGGGGGAAACAGCAGAAAAAAAACAGCAAATGTACAGTACAAGTGATTCATCATAAAAAATACAAACAGAAAAACAAGTACAACAGTGACAGGTGATTAAATACACAGAAAAAATATTTTTTTGAAGTAATTTGTGACTTGATGTGAAATTGTTCCTTTCAATCATTGATCATGCTCCTCTTCCAGCCTGCAAAACAAATATGCCCTGTTAATTGTATTCAGGTAATTTGTTAAATTTAAATAATTCAATGAGAATGAGAAAAAAAACAAGAAAAAAGGTGAAAACGTTCTACAAATGTACCTGTTTTAGGAGTACATATTTTTAATTTCTGAGACAGCTGTCATTGTCCACAAATACAATCTGCTCCAAGGTCCTCCTGCTCACCGTTTAGGACAACGTATTCATTTGTAGCTCTATGGGGGGGAGAAAAAAAAAAGTACGTTTATATCCCATTTTATTTATGTAATACTTTTTAAAGTAAATGAAAACATCCTATTTAAATTTGACTGAATTAGCAGTAAATCAAATTGCAAATATCATTAAAAACTTGTCTAAGGCACTCAAAACGCTCGTATCAGCGATATTCATAATTAATAAGACGACAGGGGTGTTCATTTGGAAAAACTTACCTCAAATCAAACGATTATCCAAATCGGTGATCCAAAATGGCGGCCAAGCACGAAGTCCCAAAATGTTTGGAGTGTAGTCCGAACTCCGGGGGCGGAAAACGTGTTCGATAATTGTTTGGATCAAAAGGGGTTTGATACGAATTCGCATCTAAACCGACAATGAGTTTGCGCAAAAATCACATTCAAATGTTTGAAAAACAAACACTCATAGGAAACGAACCAGGCTGTAAAATGGAGAGAAAAACAATACAAGCACAATTACAAACAGATCCCTCAGTTTTGCAAGTCAAGACCCCGCTAGAAAACGTGGAAAGCACCAGAAAAAAAACATAGCCTGGAACGTACACCTGATGGCTTTTTGCTTGGGAATTGAACTACCAACGACAACATTTTAAAATATGCACTCGTTATCAACCATTAAAAAACAAACAGCACAATAGCAAAATTGATACATGAATTTGTGACGTAGTCAAACCTTCACAATCCGGACGTATTTCCTATCCTCCTAGAAGCAAAATATCAAGAGATAAACGGGAACAAACATTTGGCCGTGTACTCACTCAGCACACGTACGGTAGCCATTTTGCCGCACCCGTGATCTGTACGGCCAAGCACACCTGTACCCAATTCACCGACAGGCCTTTTTTTTCGTCTTCAATTAGTGGTAGATTGAAAGGAACCTTAAGGTGCATACCGCCACCTGCTGTACAAGAGCGTGTATAGCACTCGTCCCCATTTGAGAGAAAGGCTTTCGGGTTCCTTCGTCCCTACACTGCGTGCCTCAACGATTACTCAATTCACTATAATTGTACTTTCTGATTGAATATCGATTTTAATAGATTTTTAATAGAATTTCGGAAGGGAATTTTATTCAATTAGAAGTGTCGGCAAATATTTACATGAAAGTTTTGGTCCAAGAGTGTTCGCAAATCTGTGCTAAGGGCTGATCGTTCGTTGTCGCCATCTTGTGGCGTTTTGGTGTTATTGTCGAGTAAAACGAAGGTAATCGCAATGTTAATACAAAATAAAATTGACAAATAATGCGACTACGTTTTTCACCCTTTCGATCATTCCACAAAATATTTAAGTTTCTTTACTTTTTTAATATATAAGATTAACAACTGACAACTGTGTAGCAAATGTGCAACATTTCAAATGGAAATTGCTATAAAACAAAACTGACACATTTTCTGTGACTGGCAAAACGAATATTATGTATGCAGGCAAATCCGATCACCCTGTAAAATGCAATGGTGTAAATTCTGGTTGAAGTTCTCTGGAAGTTCAGTCATGGAGAGAACACCATCACACACACCTCTCACACGGAGCGCCCCCTTCACACCAGCCAGTCGTCTGGCTAGAGACGAGATGCACATAAAAAATCCCACCTACAGATTTTTAATTTTCAATCAACTGCATTTCTACTGTATTTTGGCGTGTTTCTGAAAAGTCACCGACTATCCTCACATAGGTCATCTGTCTTCTGAACATGGTGGATGCGACGGCAGTTGGGACGCGAAGAATTGAGGGACGGCGGAGTCTTGACGGCATCACCGACTTCAAGAAGTACTCCTGTTGTAAGATAAAAAACAGATGTATAGTATAGAAATGTCGATATGAATTTTTAAAAAAATACTCATTAAAATATTCAATCAAATATGCATAATATTGCCTTATTTAAATCAACTTAACACTTGAAAATCCACATTTATAAATTATATACACTTAATACAGAGAATAAAGAGTTTCACATGTATATTTTGTGTTTGCCATAATTGTAATTGACTTATATTTAACTTGAAAATTCTCTACATATTCAGTAAACTAAAAAAAAAACAAAAACAAGGGAAACAAATGTATAGTTTTTATAGAAATTTATAGAAACTTCATTTAATACATGACATTAAAGTTTCACTTTTATGTTAGGGTTACAATTTAAGTATATTTAATTGAAATAAAAAAATATGAAGATTCAGTAGATGTACAACTAAAAAAATAAGGAAAAAATAGTATTACAATATGATATTTTTAGAAATGTCAATCTTGAATCAGCAACTTCATTTAAAAATATCAGAAATATTAATGTAGAAAATATATAATACAATGATATATGCATAATATTGCCTCTTGGAATCGTCATGATTAAAAACTCAAGTGAGTTTCTTTGATTCAATTTCATTATTTTGGAATCAAACTGAATCATTTAAAATCATGAAATGAGTAGCGTGATGTCATCTGTCTGCCTTGAAGCACTTCAACCAAAATTCAGCATTCAAGCAGCACCCATACTTAGGAATTTCACACACACACACACACACACACACACACACACACACACACACACACACACACACACACTGTAAATTATGAGTGTTGTCCCCCCTGGAGGCTGCTGGGAGATTCCCGCACTAACTCAACATGAAGTGTCCATCCTTGGGCTGAGGTGACTGTTGCCATGGCGACGTGTACCAAGCCCATTGGAGGGTGTCTGATAGGGATCACAAAGATTCCATTTGGGGCCGCCTGGTGCCTTTTAAGGTCCGGACGACTGCTGTGCGCGACAGGGGGAAGCTGAATGAGTTTGCGCACAGACGCCGTGATAGGTGCTGACACAGGAAGTGTCTTTTCATTAGAGTGTCACAATTTCCCACAGGGAAATGGGCTCAAGCCCTTTGTCCTTTTGCACTTTGAGTCCATGAAGAAGAACCGCAGCGCCTTGCCTCTCATCTACGTGACGGAGGTACAGTGTTGCTTCTCTCTACTCTTCAACGTTTCCTCACTTGGCTTGGTTTGTTTCCCAAATTGTCAGGCCGGATAGATGGAAGTTGCGAGGTGCGTTGCGTCTGCTGGGCAAGTTCCGCCACGTTTGGGGCGACGCTCACAACTGCTGCTGACCTTTGCTTGCTTGTGTCATGCTTCAAGAATGTCTCGGGAACGCGGGCGGGCAGGCACACCTTTTCGACGAATGTTAGGGTTAAAAAAACAAAAGTGGCTTGCGTTGACATTGTGCACTTCAGGATAAGAGCGGTTGTGTTTATGTGCATCGGGAATAGTGCACGCTCAACTCACCGTTTCAGATTACAGAGTTGCTTCAGATATACAGTATGTATCAGCAATGCAAATCGAATGGCGCCTCAGCGATTTTCTTTTCGAATGAAGAGCAAATTAATTGGAACATGAAGCAACTCTAATTTAAATTGTGTTGTTGCAAAATCTTGTGCGTTTATATTCAGGTTCACTGTGCACATTTGCATGTCGTATCCATTTTCATGACAACCGAGCCTGAGCTGAACAAATGATTTTTTTTTTTTTTTGTGCCGTGGTTTGAAGAGAAGAAAAGACAGAGAAACACTTTCCCTGGGGGAAATTTTGACCCAGCTGGGGCTTTTTGATGTTTCTGATGTGTGGTATATTAAAAAAATACAAGGAAGCGGCCGTCAAATTCTTCTAAATGCTTGCAAACGGGGAGGTCGAGAGCTACACCCTATAGGCGTCAAATGACATTTTTATTTTACATTTCCAGTGATCCAGGCATCATTTACAAGGGAGCAATAAATATTTATTTTGAACATGTATGTTAACTTAAATTCAGTTTGCGCTTTGTTGGTGAAAGTAAGGCAATAGTAGTATAATGCCTTACATTTCAAATACAATAATCTTATAATGTAACGTATTACTTCGGAATGACAGGAATAAATCATACATACAAACATTGTGTAACTGATCTAGATTAATGGGGCACTTCCTGTTTTCCCACAACGCAAGCGCGGGCCTTTGCCGCCTCCAACAAGGACACGCTGGAAAAAATTAAGATGACCTCAAATACATTTGTTTTCATAGTGCTGCAGCGGCAATTCACATTAATGGCGTACATGGCCCTGATTGAGACATTGGATGTGTGTGTGTGTGTGTGTGTGTGTGATTAATTACCTTGATGATGTCGATGACGCAAATATGAATCCATGGACCCCCTCATCTTCATTTGGCATGCCATACTCAATTAGTCACCATGGTAACCAGACAGAAGACCCCACTTCCTCATTAGAGAGCATTTGACACACACACACACACACACACACGCACGCCCTGATTATAATTGTGAATATGAAGACATTTTACACAATGTAAATATATCCGATTTATTCTAACCTGATTTGTAATAACGCCCATGAACGCAATACATGTATAAAAGCAGGACCTCATTTGCATATTTCCCAGACATATTAATTGACCCTATCTTTGTGTTGCGTTTTTTTCTTTTTATGATATTTGAAGCCAGCGTCTGGCTTTTTGGGCTTGCAGCGTCACCACAGCAGCTGTCCTTTAGTCTTGTATAAACTTCAAAACACTCATACCAAGACAAAAGGCCCGAAAGGTCACTCAGCACCATCAATGTGTGTGTGTGCGTGTGGGGCGAGGTGACACATAAAATATATCGATGACCATGATTTTTGCTTCTACATCAACTTTATTCTTAAAAAAACGTTTTTTTTATTTTAAATGGTTTATTCTGAAGTTTTGAGATTGCTTTTACGAGGGGTTTTTCTAATGAGAAAGCGACACACATGTAGCCGCATAGCTTGCCGGGTGATAAATACAAAACCAGAGTCCTTGTCGTCCCTCAGGAGACATATGAGGTGTCCCCGAGCAACATGAGCAATGGTTTTAAGGGAAAAGTGGCAAAGATTCATTACCTCCTTCCTGGGAGCGTCTGAACCGAGGATGTCGTGTCACGTAGTTGTCGGCCTGGCGTTTCACTTTCCCCGTCTGGCAACCGTCTGTCACTTCCTCCGCACACTGCAGACACGTTATCTTTGAAAGGCCGGAGACCTCCGCCCAGGATCAACAATTTGGAAATACAAAATCCTCCTGGGCTTTCGTGAAGAAATTTTGCAAACTCACCAACTGGCTAAGTGGAGATTTCAGCAAACAAACAGCAAAATGTACAAAAATATGCAAATTGATTTGATTAAGTCAATCATATATCTGAATTACAAATGCTATTCATTCGTCATCAATGAGTTTATCAATGCAAACAGTTTGCGTATGCTAACATATACCAAATTGAAATATCTAGCACGAACAAAAATGCAAATGAGCTCAACGCATACAAGGCAGCACTATTATATTACTATAAAATATTCCACTGGAGGTACATTACTCAATTAGGCTACGCTAGAAACTAACACAGCAGCGAAGTAATTAGCTAACCAACCAACGTGCTAACGGATTAACTCGCTAACATTTTGAATCCTGAATTTCATGACATTCCGGATCCCATGGGAACATTGTGACCCACCTCCAGCTCCTAAACATTCTCGGACGCTCCCATAACGTCGTGTCCTCCCTCCAACATTCTGCATCAGAACGTCCCACTTCTCGCCTAAACATCCGGCCCTCCTCGGCTCCGTATCAGCATTCAAGACGTCCTGGTAGGGGACGGGAAGTCAGGCAGGAAGTCCATAAAAAACGCAAACAGGAGCGCAGGCAGAATAGAACAATGGTGTCATGCGGCGCTCTTGACGCACGTTTGGCATCATCATCATCGTCATCCGGACTTGTCGTATGATCACATCCAGAATGTAACAATTAAAGCTCACTCTTGTTTCTTTTACACACAACATACATTGATCACACTAACCGATACGTGGCTGAAATGGACTGGAAGTGCGTGAAGTTATTAGTATTGATTAGAACTGAGAGCCCATCAATCAACGCGCGCGCACACATGCGCAGAGAGGAAACGACATGGTTTCATCAGCCCGACTTCAATCACGGAGCTCAAGGCCTCAGGCAAAGCCTCCTCTGGGCCGTTTCAAGCCTCGTACTCGTCACGCTGATGAATATCCCGCGGAGAGTCCTCCTAAGGTGGACTCAATGGGTTCAAACTTCTTCAGTCAGCTTTGTGCGCACACTTCAGGTGACAAAATGGCCAGATGAGATGAATTATTAACAAAGAGCGAGCCCTGAGAGCTCACATTACACTAAGCACACTAATTAGTTTCATTATTGTTGGGCGCGTATTAATCATTCATGACACAATACCGACTGCAGTAAACAGGCCGGCAATTCAGTAGATACAAATTTAAGCGGAAAATGATGTAATGATTATGCAATATAACGCCCTCAGGGGTGTGCAAAGTGTGCGCAAAGGCCAGGTTGAGTTTTGAAAGTATAATTCAGGTGATTAGCAAATAATAGCTGAAATATTTTCCTTCAAAACGAATTTTACCAATCACTATTATTTTGACAAATAATAAATGATATATTATAAAAATAATCGTTATATTCTCGCTGTATTATTAGCACATTTTTATTAAATGAATCTTGATGGGTCAGGTAGCAATTCTTTTATTGTGAAATCCATGGCTCAAGGCGTCAAGTTGACTGCTTCCCTTCGAATAATTTTTGGAAATAGATTATCTAAAGCTATTTTTTCAAGTTATTACATTTCTATTTTTTTTCTCTTCTGGATCGTTTTCGTGGACGTTCCCAATTTTACGCAGTGTGCGTTCGATCTGCTAAGCCACGCCTCTGGTGGGCGGGGTTTCGCTGCCTCCAGGTCGCCGGAGAAGTTGCAGGCGGTTTGTAATCTCTCCGCTGCATCGTCGCCGGGCTGCCACGGTGGGCGAAGCTCACCATCTACACTAGTCGAATCAATCCACTCTCTCGGAATGTTTTGGAACCACTAGACGGTAACGGACCACTTTTAAGCAGAGACCATGTCCAGGAACGGTGGACTTGCTGCGGGGAAAAGTTTACCGCAAATCGGGCTGCGATTACTCCATCCACGCTGATATGGTAGACGTCTTGACGTTGTTTTGATAAACTTGTCTTATTTATTGCAATTTTTAACCAAACGTGACGTTTCGTTACAGTCGCGCTATGCTGCAAATGGTATTGGCAATTTGCACGTACAAAGCACGTAACTTGATTCTGAAGATTCTGCAGTTAAATCATAGTTGTGTGACGTGTTGAGCCTAAACAATGTGTTGCATTCCCAAGCGACACTTTTTGGAACCACAAACATCTGTCGCCAGCTCTTGGAAACATGCGTCCGCTCTCTGTGCCAGATCTCGTTGACAAAAGCGCAGTTTCTTCAATCGAGGGTGAACAATGTATGCAGTTGCGAGCCAGCAATAATTCACGCTTTAGGGGCACTTTTGTCTGCTTTGCATAACGCCGAACGGCGGATTCGACAAAATACTAAACTCTTATTCTTGAGCGACATTAATGTTGTTTTTGGTTAAACGAACTGCTTTGAAAGTGGAATTTGCTAATTGCAAGTGTCATATATGAAGTCGATCGGGTTTGTTTGTTTTCGCTGTCGTGAGCATGCAGGCAGAGCCCAACAGGTTTGCCCAGTGTTCAGATTGGGATTTACCGTAATTCCCCAAATATAAAATGACGCCCCCCCTAAAAAAGTAGGGGTGCGTCGTATAAACGGTAAATTAAAAAATATATATTTTTTTAATTTATTCGATGAAGATTAGTCCATCAGCCACATAAGCAGAGTTTTGACGAACATATTAACTTTTATATGTCAGCCGTAATCTTATTTACAATTACCGTAGCGGGACGAGGTAGAGGACGGAAGTCAATTAGCTGTTAGCAGCTAACAGCAGCTCGTGTTAGCTTAGGTTCTTCCGGTTAGGGGAAAAAGGAAAGGTATTCCATTTGATTCGTCAATTAATTGCGGTCTTTGAGTTAGGCACACAATCATAAACTTGGTGACAAACGAATGGCCCGTAACTTTGGGTATTTAAGGTCAAATGAAATCGTCAAATGAAATCGAGGTGCGTCGCGAAGAAACGGAAAACATTTACCTGTGCTTCCGCGCATCCCACATCTTGGCAAGGCGTTCACTGACCACTCACAATGTGGGAAATCTGAAATGCACTTAACAACGCTCAACAAATATGTGAACACAAGAAAATATGAAGCGTATAGGAAGATGAGATAGATTATGTTTTTCCTATAGTTTGCTATAGTTTTTATTTTGCGTCTTAATCACAATAACAGAAATATAAGAATTTGACTTGAAGGGTGCGCCCTGTAGACCATTGCTTCTTAAATTAGAAAAATTAGTACATTGTTTCTTTGGGGCTGGAACTTGACGTTATGCATTGCTGACATAGCTCATGCTGACCTGTTTTCCAAGCCAGAAATGAAAACCCCGAGCACATCCTTCCCTCTGTGGGGCCACCATCCACTTTGGAGACCTTTGTTTCCAACTGCAAACCTTTTGCTTGATGAGTTCCTCCGGGGACGTTCAGCTCAGGTGATGCTTTGCGCTGTCATGCTGGTACACGTTCGCTCCAATTTACCAAGCGTTTGCGTGTGGACAAGTCCCAGAGATGCAATTGTAACGCGCCGTTTCACTCTGACTCCATTACATTTCGCCAGCCAGGGGTTCACGTTGACATTTGGACACAACGGCTAATTATGGAGGCTGCGTTCACAATCTCTCGGACGTTCCCCAATCGCCGCAAAGGGATTTGTAGATGGTGGATATTTAGTTGACTCTAAATGATTAATTAGTGCTAAACGCGTCTAGTGAGGAATTGCGAGCTTCCCTTGTAGCAAATCTATGTTTTCCCTCTGTTCTGTCTTGTCAGGAAATCAATATGGATGCCCTTTTTAATGCCTGTTTGCTCTCGTTGGCGTGTTGACATAATGATAATAATCCCTGCCTTTGGCTTGCAGATTTTTTTGGCTGTGTTTGCGCTTCCTGACTGCTTGGATATGCTTTATCTTTTGGAGATTTTTCCTCCCGGGAATCCCGTTGATTTTTCTTTTGGGGACCCCGATGCGTATGATTTGTATTGGCGCCGCTCATTTTCACCTGGTGAAATATTGACGTCAAACCTGACGTCAAACCTGAATCGTTGTTTCAGCCATGTGCGCCTAAACAAAACGGAGTTGCCAATGACAATAGCAAAATGGCATCACTGATGAGTCAAAAATGAGTCACTAGAAGGCAACCAAGCGAGAGGTGGCTTCGTGTTCCAATTCATTTGCTCTTCATTTGAAAAGCAGCAGTTCCTCTCACGCCATTAAATTACATGCAAAAAGCCAAAAGCATGGGTGTCCAAACTACAACTCGGAGGCCATTTGCAGCACGCCACCCATTCGTCACCGGCCTGCAGCATATAATAAAACTAGCATAACTGTTTTAAAAATGATCAGGTTACTACAATGCTCTTGTTCTGGTTCTGAATGTGGCAATGGGATTTGGTTGCGGTTCTGTGCAGTAGCAGGACCTAGGCCGATTGGAAAAGGGGATATCAAAAATCGATCATTTCATCCTTTTGATAAACTAAATTTTTCTGTATGCGGCTCTCATTGAAAAAGTATGGACACCCCCGCCTTAACGTGGCCACATTTGGATCAAAAACCGGTTTTCATTTGACTTAGGAAGCGCGTGTGGTTTTTACTGACATCGCACTTAGCAGTTTTATCCATTGAGAGGCAAAAAAGAAATAGGCGGAGAGCGATTACGACTGATGCTCTCACTCTTTTCATTCATCTCAGTTGCCACGGCAACCCGTCTAATGTTTTGCCAGGCTGGGGACGGATAGACGCCGTGCTGGCTTCACTGTCGTACGGCCACGTCGAATGTACACAGGTTCGGTGACTGCGGATTAGTTTGCTAATGTGGGCTAATCCCACCACTGATAGACACACACACACACACACACACTAGCAGCAGCCGCATCGGGTGTGTGAGTAACACGCTGTGGATTAAGCCATGTGAAAATACTCTGCCCGTTTAAAGTGATACACACACACACACACAAACATTTTCATCACACACACACCGCTGATCCGGCGCCATTGTAAAAGCCATACGTTGTTAATTTGATCTCCGTGGCTTGATAAAATGTCACAAAAGGATGAAAAGCGCAAACAAAAAAGGTCTCGCTCAAATTAAATTTTTCGTCAGGAGAAAAATCTCAGTTACTTTTTAATTTTATTTTATGGTCGGCGCTCACAGTGAAAAACACCGTAAACAGGCGAACAATGCATATTCATAGGAGCGCTTATAATAATGGAGCTTTAAAAAAAACACAATATAGCATGCAGGCATATATTCTTTATCCTCTGCTGAAAAACTGTTTGTACCTCTTAAAGACTCAATTCCAGTACACTGTAAAAAAAAATGCTGTTTTTACGTTAAAATACAATTAACTTCCTTGCCAGAAAAGTACCGTTAAATTACGGTAATATATATTTTTTCCTTTCCGGTAAAAAAAAAAAAAAAAAAGTATTGATACTGTCAATTTTACAACTACAAAACGTACTGTGTAAAATCAACAGTATCTATGCAATATTTTACCGTAAATGTAGAAAAAATATTACGGGCAACTTTGTTGCTAGTAAAGCATTAAATTATGGTAGTACATGACAATTGTAAATCAACAGTATCGAATTTTTTACCATAAACGTCGAAAATGTCGGTATTTTACCGTAAAAATCACTTTTTTTTTTTTGCAGTCTAGTTGTGAAAGTCTTCTTTGTTTGCTTCTGCATTCGTGTCTTATGCCGCCACACGGTGGCCAAGTTACACACACCAGAAGGACTACACAGTGTAAGTCTTTGCTTTCAAAAGTATTGGGACACCTATAAGAAGCCGACATTGAAGAAAACACAACTCATCAAAGCATGCCTTGCCTTAGTACACGAAAAAAAAAGTAAAGTGTGTGATTTACATCCATTTTTTTTTATGGCGTCTTGGTCTTCATCCAAGAATGTCCGCATTGTCCTTCGTAAAACATCAACTCCGATGCCAGTTTTCTTCTTTTCTTCTTGGTGCTCCAAAGTCCTTGCCTCTCAGCATTTTAGACCCACTTACAAAAAGAGAAAAAAAAAAGGAAGCGAGGGTTGCTGGGTAATCTTTTCGAGATTAAACTGTCAGGATTACAAAAGTAGTGAAAATGAGGGATTACAACATTTTTTTTTTGCATTATTTTATTTTTAAATCCCACGCTGCACATAATCTACGGCATCGAAACTTGAAAGAGGTGTTTAAGATGTTTAATCAGCGCAACTAGTTTGCTGTCACTTAGTCATCTTTGGTAAACACGTGTGTTAAAATGCACATGCGGGATCTGAAACTACTTAATATTTTTTCCTGTTTTGATTTCTTTTGCAGCCCATTCAGACAGCAAGCAATCCCGGCAATACCTCGACTCACTAAATATGCTGTTAAATTGATCATTTATTACATTTTTGACACACTGCTAACTTTTAGCATCATTTCTGCAGAACGTGGACTTTTATTTCTTGTTTTTCACGTTCTACAACCCCTCTAGGCAGCCAACAAATGGAGTCTTAATTTCATCACATTACGACACCTTTTTCTTCCTGTTTTTCATTTCTTCAGGAGCCCGTTTGGGCAACAAATAACTGTGAACTGTTCTTTATATTTTGCTTCAAACTTTTGATTTACACTTTGAAATTTGAAGGTCCTTTTTTTCAATGAACGTGACTGGCTGCTCGAAAAAACACATCATCCTTCTCACTATGTAATATCAACGGCGGCCAGAGGCGGCGCCAAAAAACAAAGATCAAGCACTAACGTGTCAAATGTTAAACTAAATCATCTGCAAAACATTATTTCGGGTGCAGCCCACGCGGCCCGGTACCAGTTGATCCACGGACCGGTACCGGTCCGCGGACCAGTGGTTGGAGACCACTGATTTAAGGCAAATAAATTCCCTGCGTCAAATCTGATCCTGTTTTGTTGTGTGTGTGTGTTTGTGGGTTTGCGCCACACCCCTTTGAAGCTCCTGGGGCCTCCGACTCAGAGTTTCACCTTCATCTGTCCTTTTGCTTTTTTCCCGAATGAACTTTAACAGTGTTTCCAAGTCCGTGTGTGTGAGCATGCGCTGAATTTCAATGGAGCCTTAATTTAGGCTAGGACGTTTTAATGGGCACAGAACAGCTTCTTCTATCTGTCCCCTTCTTTTTGGCACAAGCAAGGATGTTTTTTGCACTACATTAGCGCCGGCGAAGAGCCGTCAAAACACACTCCCACACACACATGCGCATATTGCTTATGTGCACTGCTACAAAGATGTAGGAGTCAGTGTAGGTCATGTGGAAATGAAGCTGTTGGAGAAGAGCGCTGGAGGTTATCTCCGCGATGTGTTTAGCCTCCTTTTTATTCATGTAACAGCACCAACAAACCCAGAGTCTCTAGCAAAAAAGCGCAACGTGATGTTAAAATCCCATATTTATTCCAAGAGCATCGCCACAAGAGGACAAGGGTGCTCAATGAACGCAGTGGACTAACTGTTTGATTCATTTTATGATCATTTTAATCGGTTTTGCAAGGTATTACCAGCTTTTTTCTGTCTGTCCGATCTACTTAAGTTTAATTTCAAAGTTAGCAGAGTTCAGCTCCCAAAGGGAGTAAATAGATATAAATATATATATAAACTGTAATCTATTTTTGTGACACTCACATTGACTGACTGCGGAATCAAAATAGAATTCGACAATGCTTCGGCGCCAAAATCAAACCTTGTATTCTTTATTCAACCGAATCCACCACCTTCATGCTAGCATAATGCAAATCACCATAGTCAGGCTAGTTTAAATTAGCATAGTCACAGTAAAAATCTGCGAGATTGCCATAAAGTGATAAAATTGCAGGGCAACACGTTTGATTTTTTTTTTTTGGTGTGTGTACAGGCGGAACGTAGCGTCTGTGATGTCCTCAGCATCCCGGTGCCCATTCGGCGCGGTGGCTCCGAGTCCAATCTGGACGTGGTGGACGGCGTGGGCCTGGACTTCAACAAGGGGGCGCTGGGTATCGACAGCCTGCAGCAGAAGATCCTCAAGGTCAGCTGTATGACTCATTCATTTGTGTTCTGAGAGAAATTATATTGAGCGACCAAAAATAATCTATGTTACACTGTATACCTCCAGAGAAAATTAATAAAAGCTGCATTATCATATATAAAATGACATTAATCCCTTCAAAGCGTAATTCCTCAAAAATGGCCTTGCTTAAAGGCATGGTAAAAACTTGGCCCACAGGTCAACACAGCTAACTCAATTGCTGAATGTAAACCAATGAAAAAAATAAGCCTACTTAGAACCAAGCACATTATTTACTTTTAAGCAAATTTTAATCAATTAGGAGTCCAAACGTCATTTACGGTCATTTAAAACCGAATTTATTCCAGTTTTTTGCCAGTCGGATTTTTCAAAATGAGTCTCAATTGGCAATCGGGAAACAATGCTCTCTAGTGGTAGAACGGAAAAGTGCTTGATTTGACTTGTGTTTTAAATTAAAGTGCTTTACTTTTTAAATGGTGATATCGCCGAGGATCAGTTTAATTAATCGAGGCAGCCAATATCGTGATCGCGATTAAAATTCAATGAATTGTGCAGCGCTACTTTATATAGAAAGGCATCTGGATCCAGATGCCTATTGAGGATCCCTGATATTTGGCCTCAGGTTACAGAATGTTACCACATCTTTTCCCCTGGTCGTCATAGCAACTGTCAGGGTGTTTCAGGTGACAGAGCAGATCAAAGTAGAGCAGACGGCACGGGACCAGAACGTGGCGGAGTACTTGAAGTTGGTCAACAATGCCGACAAGCAGCAGGTGAAAAAAATAAATAAAAAAATCTGGGCTATTGCAAAGTCGGACATTTTACCGTGGAAATGTTCCATTTGGTGGCGAGTTTAGATGGTGCGCATCCGCCAAGTGTTTGAGAAGAAGAACCAGAAGTCGGCGCACACCATCGGTAGGCTGCAGAGGAAGTTGGAGCAGTACCATCGGCGCGCCAGGGACAGCGAGGCCAACAGCAAGCACGGCCATAAGGACTCGGCGGGGCACGGCAAGGATGGCGTGCTGCGCCCCACCAGCGCCTCTGGGCGCCACCCCACGCTGGACAAGGTCAAAACAGTCGGGCCGGGCGTGTCGCTCTCGCCTCCTTTCTTCTTCAACAAGTCGAGGGGCTTGGCCAGTCTCATCCGCAACAAGTACGGCAGCGCCGACAACATCGCGCACCTCAAGAGCATGGACGCCGGGACGGGGCTGCGCGGCGAGGGCGGCGCCGGCCGCGGCCTGAGCGGCAGTGCCACCACCGTGGCCAAAACCAGCAAGTACCACAGCGATGACGAGTGCTCCACCGGGACCTCGGCCTCCGCCGATTCCAACGGCGGCCCGGCGCCTAGTAACACGCCCGGCGGCGCCGCTAGGCAGGCGGAGATCCTGGAGATGGTCCGGGATATCCGTGAAGCACAGACCCAGCTCGGTGACGACATCGAGGCGCTCAACACGCAGTTTAAACACGACTACGGATACTTTGCTCAGGTCCTGCAGGAAGAACGCTACAGGTGAGTGCTGTACTTCGGCAGAGCTGCGGTGTTGTTGGATGCCAGTCTCAGTCATCCTCCGCAGGCTGCCAAGTCTATTATAACAGCAGACAATGGTAAATGCAGCATCTCCTGCTGTCCGTCATAAAAAACTGTCCAAATCATACACATTGTCCCTTTAAGTACTCTCAAGTGACGTGTGTCTTCTTTTTGGGTAATTACGGTACTTGGAACATATTTCCAGCGTCATACCAAGTCGCCCTCTTGCACTTTTGGCGTCAGGTACGAGCGACTGGAGGAGCAGCTCAACGACTTGACGGAGCTGCATCAGCACGAGACCAGCAACCTGAAGCAGGAGCTGGCCAGCATCGAGGAGAAGGTAGCCTATCAGGCCTACGAGAGGGCTAGGGACATCCAGGTGACCAAGGCCGACTTTTGGTTGCGCTCGTCGGCTCGCGTACTCAGATGTAGCGTCGGCGCGTGCGTCTGCAGGAGGTGCTGGAGTCGTGTCAAACACGCGTGTCCAAACTGGAGCTGCAGCAGCAGCAGCAGCAGACGGCGCAGCTGGAAAGCGCCGAGGCCAAGGTACTGCTGGGCAAGACTATCAACATCATGCTGGCCTTCGCCACCGTCGTCCTGGTCTGCGTGTCCACGGCCGCAAAATTCGCCGCGCCGCTGCTGCGCAGCCGCCTTCATCTGGTGTTCACCTGCCTGGCCGTGTCCCTGCTGGCGCTGCTGTGGAAGAACTGGGAGCATTTGCAGTGCGCCCTGGAAAGACTGCTGCTGCCGCACTGAGCCCTGCCAAATGCTTCCCATACTTGATGTGACCTTTCAAAATGGACCTCAAATGCACTCCGATTCAGCAGTGCCTGTTTGATTTCTGTCTCATCTGCTGGAAAATGGCGTCACTATTGACAATGTACGTGCATTTAAAATGTCACTATAACACAATTGAGCAATAATTTGTTTCATGTTCCAATTAATTTGCTCTTTCTGTTGAAAACAAAAATTGAGCTTTCTTTTTGCGGCTTGCAGTTCGATTAGTTGATACCTGCAGAAAACCTGTTCAAATCTCATGTACCCTCAAAGCCATGGGTGTCAAACTCATGTTTATCTTAGGCCACATTGTGGTTTTATTTTCTGTCAGAGGGCCATTGTGACTGTGAAGTCAAATACATTTTACGCATTTTAAAATCAGAGGTTGCTCAAAACTGTTCAAAAGAAGTATTGGTAACAAAACAAAATATAAAGGTTGCAAATTTGGTATTTTAGGCAGAAATTTGAAGTTTTAGCATTTTGCGGGCCACACAAAATAATGTGGCGGGCCAGATCTGGCCCCTGAGCTTGAGTTTGACACCTTTGATATATCTAAGTACCTCCGCGTATCCTGTTTGAGAAGCTCCGCTCCACTTGTACAAAGTTTTACCGCCTCAAAAAAAAAGTTTGAAATATATTTCTTTTGTCTAACACTAGAGGAAGCCTGCGTGCCACACTAGGTACAAAAGTACTGAAACAGTAAACAATTGGACATTGAAAAGGTTACAAAAAGTCAATTTAAGGTGACAAGGTTTGCGACATTTTAAGTTCATCCTGAAATTTCACTGAAAGGTTAAATTTTGAGAAATTTTATTAGTGAACCCATGTGCCGCTATTGTGACACCAATTTGTTTACACAGCCTTTTACACCAGCACTTGTTTGCGGTAACGTGCCGGGACAGAACAAAATTCCACACATGATGCTGAAGTGCATTACGAAAAATGATGTCATTGAGAGCAAAAATGTCTTTGAAATGCGTCTTTTTTTGTTTGTTTACTATTCAATAAATAACGTTTGAAGCAAAATGCTTTGCTCGCTTTTCAAAACGTGGAATTGGAAATCAAAAGTGTTTCGCTTTTTATGCACAAATCTGACTTGGCATGACCACTCACTGCAAATGAGAAAGTCTTCCAGCCCACAAGGTGGCACTGCGCTTTTTGTTTGAACACCAAACCGGAAGTCAACCCAAATTGAAAAAAAAAAGTTGAAAGAAAATGTATGCCGTTTGTGTTTACTCACAATAGCTGTTGCCTCATTTTAACACCAGCGACATATTTAAATATTTTTAGAATTTATAAAATAATTTTAGATCTCGCGTTTTGATCGCCGCGGTTCACCCTTGGCGCGCGCCAATCACTCTTCCTTGTTAGCTATGTTGTCATGTTAGCTAAGTGAAGCTAATTCCTCTTGTTTTTATCGATAGTCTCTTTTTTTTTTTATTAAATCTAATGGAGGAGCAGAAGGAAAATATTCTTGGCAAGGACGAGAACGTGAAGATGTCAAACGGGGATGACGAGGATAAGGTTTGCAATTTTCGCTACTTTTTCTTTATATATGTGTACAATTGGGACAATTTTTACACAGCAAGATGCGTGGCAATGTTTGCCCAATTGCAACCTGTTGGAAGTATCACTTTAATGTAAAATAATACGACAGCTCTAATAAGCGCTGCAAGTAAAAGGTCAATAAAAAAAAGAGGGATTGATTTTTAAGAATTCACTTTGAAGCCAATACCGTTTTTGTGACTGTGTACGATCACATCACAAAGACGTGGACAGAATGTTTTTTTTTTTAAATTCTAAATACCACCGGTTGGCATGAGCTGAATTAACGTATTTTTTTATTTAGCTAATCAAACAAGGACTTTGTCTCTACTACTTGGAGTAAAATGGCGTTACATTTCATAAACCTGAAATGCAATAATGTAGTAATACATATCAGCAAAATAATTATGAAAATTAAAATTTGCCATGTAGGAAATAACATGTAAAGTGTCACACTGTAATTTCTTGTCAGCTGTTTAAAGTGTGTTGTAATTCTTCCTCAGGTGAAGCCCGGCTGCACCATATGTCCCAAAGAAGGAGAAGCTGCTCCTCAGGCGTCCAACAGCAACTTCAGCCACCCCGTGTACAAGGAAATCGCCCTTGCCAATGGTCACATCAACCGCATGTCCAAGGAGGAACTTCGCATCAAGCTGTCTCAGCTCAAGCTGGACACCAGGTAGAACAAGCGAATGGCGACCTCTACACAGAACCGCCGCTCACCCTCTCATCACTTTGCTTGTTTTTTTTTGTTGGAGAAGAGGCGTTAAGGACGTGATGAAGAAGCGACTGAAGAGCCACTACAAGAAACAGAAGCTGACACAGTCGGCGGCCAACCACGGGCCGGAAGATTTCTACGACTTCATCTGCGTGGTGGATTTTGAGGCCACGTGCGAGGAGGACAACCCGCCAGACTTCCTGCATGAAATCATCGAGTTCCCTATGGTGCTCATCAGCACGCGCTCTTTGGAGATTGTAAGAGGAATTACAAAATATATCATCTCATTAACTCGGCGCCTAATCAGGACTTCAATCTCCTCAGGTAGGAATGTTTCAGGAATACGTCAAACCCGAGTTGTACCCCACACTTTCGGATTTCTGTGTGAAGCTCACAGGAATAACACAGGTCTGTTATCGCCCTCATGTGATTTGCTGTCAGTTTAAGATTATCCAGAAATGAATATTTGCATGTAAATCTTAACACTACATTTTGAGCCTAGAGAACTCCAGCATTCGTTTTACATTGAAGTTTAACAATGAATTTGGATCTATTTTTGTGGGGGGGTTTTTTGCACAAGGACAAGGTAAATGCGGCCAAGCCTTTCCCAGCAGTCCTCAAACAAGTTGTGAAGTGGCTTGACGCCAGAGAGTTGGGTACCAAGTACAAATACACCTTTCTAACCGATGGGTGAGTTTCACTCCTGATTCCACGTTTAGAACGTTGTAATCTTAACATTTAATGTATTTCCTGTTTTATGCAGTGCTTGGGATATGAGCAAGTTCCTCAACATCCAATGTCGCATCAGCCAGATCCGATACCCACAGTTTGCTAGGAAGTGGATCAACATCCGCAAGTCCTACGGAAACTTCTACAAGGTTTGAATTTTGCAAATAAGCGTAAAGCTCCACCAAGACAAAATTGTGTCAAAAATGGCATCCCTTTCTGATTTATTTAACTTTGGAGGTATATTTGTCGTGGTTTCTCTAGGCGCATTTAATTCAGCAAATCCTGAAAATATAGCATATAACGTGCTAAATTTTTGACTTGTCTGATGGAAAATACACATTCAAATAAAGCCGGCGATGATTAAAAGCATACAACGTTTTATAAAGGATTTATGATAACACAATTGAGATGTAAGGGGCATCAAGTTTAATTTACTTAGGTCTTAATTTGAAAAGAAAATGGCAGTGTTCCTGCCGTGGCAAGAAAAAGCATAAAATTGGATTTGCTGACAGCTGCTGAAACGCTGTTAAAATCACACGTATCCCCATTGGAGAACTGTTGGTCTAGATTCTAGAACGTAGCCAAAAATAGATAATATACCACTGACATTTTTTTTAAGCGTTTGTCATCCTCATTCAATCCCAAAGACGTTTTTATCTGTCATTTATTACCATTGGCAGCTATATACATTTAAGATCCATTGTTTTTTCCCTCCAAAGACAACAAAATAAGTTAGTTCATTTGCTGCCATTAAGTTTTAAAGGTCAAAAAGCCAATTGAACTGGGCCGTTGCAGTATGTTGAACGGCCCACAAGAGGGAGACATACACAATTTGATTTGTCCTCAACGTTTTCCTAAAGAGTAAATCATATAGCACTTTGCCCTCCTTGCCACTGTCCAACAACATACAATCTGGATTTTGTCGGCGTGGCTTCTCATGGCGCTTTTGACGGGAAACTGTGTTCCTCGCCCGAAGGTGCCGCGAACCCAGACCAAGCTGAGCACCATGCTGGAAAACCTGGGCCTGCAGTACGAAGGTCGCCCCCACTCGGGCCTGGACGACTCGCGCAACATTGCCCGCGTTGCGCTGCGCATGCTGCAGGACGGCTGCCAGCTGCGTGTCAACGAGCATTTGCACGCCGGCCAGCTGCTCCCCGTCCCCAGCTGGGCGCCCATGGAGGGAGCCCCGCCTCCTCGTTGGCCAGGCACCCGCAAGTAAGCGGACTCCGGGAAGTCCGCGGCGCCAGTAATTGAGTTTCCCCACTGTCAATGACTTCTGGATCCTTCCGGGGTCAAACGCCACAATGACACCAGCACGGAATGAAGAATTCACTCGTGACGCTGCTACATCTACATACCCATAACCAGCAGTCTGTTTAGAATGTGAGATGTTTTTGTTTTTGTATGACCTGTTTTGTATGATCTCTTTCAACAGGAATAAACACTGCTGAATAAGTGAGGGCGGGTCAAAATTTATTTGAAAAAACATCCCAGTAACAAAAAAAAAAAGGAAAAACAAATGCTTCAATGGTTTATTTGGTATTTAAAAAAAAAAAACGTTTTTTCTTGTATAGGAAATAAATGTTTTGGGTTAAGTGTGATTCCACACAGTCTAAGTCAAGGATCCCCGACCACCGGACTGGTCCGCGGTGATAAAAAGGTTGGGGACCACTAGTCTAAGTGACGTAAACATATGTTGTCAATAAGCTTGCCATACTCAAAAAAAAAAAAAAAAATAGTGAAGGGATTTTATGCTTTCAGATAACACCAAAACCTCACTCACTAAACATTTGAATGCTTCCCTGGCAAGGAGCTGAAATTTCACCCTGAAAGCCCAATGTCCTGAACTTTTGCTGAGGTTGTGGTATCTTCTGCTCAATTGTTCACGCTTTGGTTTTATGTTACCGAGGTCCATTTGGCGTGTAGTGGTTTTCCTTCATAACGATCCGCTATGGAAGATTCAAAATGGCCACTAAATCCGCCGTGCTTCTCGTGAAAGGAGCCCCGTTCCTTGCTGTGTCTCACAGGCAGGTGCTGTACAGCATCACCTTGTGGCTGATGTCATCCAGGATGCGGCGGGCGGCTTCCTCCAGTTGGGCCAGCTCTACGGCTTTGGCCTCGAGGATCCTCTGGTTCTCCTCGTAGGAGCCCTCCAGCTCTGAGCACAAAATGGAGATTGACATGTTTGAAACACGTTAAGGAGGACTACAAATTTACCTTGTAGTCTCTTGAGCTTGCTGCTGCTCTGAGCCAGCAGCTCCTTGGCCTCGCGCTGCAGCTCTTCTGCTCGTCTGTTTGCTTGCAGCACTGACTCGCCCTTGTCCTCCATCAGGTCCTCCACCACCTCCAGTTGCTCCGTCACTTCTGTATCAAACTCCTTCAAAGGTGCGGATAAAGTGTCATCAAAAAAAATGGGTTTGTGTCAAGCGGTGCGTTCGCGCGCCACCTGCTGAGCCTCGTCGGCCTCCTCCTTGGCGCGTTGGCTGATCCAGTCGGCCGTCTCTGCCATGCTGTTGATCTCCAGCACGTTCTGCCGTAAGTGGCCCACGTCACGCTCCAAGTGCAGCAGCCGGCCTGTGGTGTTGCCTAAACGCTGCTCTGACTCCGCCGTCTCCGAGTCCACCTGAAATTCACGTGCGCGTCACAAAAATGCGCGACCGCTGCGTCGTACCACGGAGATCATGCTTACAGAAAGTATCAGGTCCAGGGTTCCTTTCGTGTTGTTCTGGGCCAATCGGATGGCATCCATGGCAAGGCTCTGAGCACGCTCAGTCTCATCCAGAGCCTTTTTCACCACTTCCGAGTGCTCCTTCAAGTCTGACGCCTCCTTACTGGAGCACAGACAAGCTCCCAGTCAGAAAACTCCATATTCGATTTGGACTCCCCGGTTAGTGGATCTTACTTGACGGCCTTGGCCTGCTTCAACAGCTCCTCCGCAGCTTTCATGTCGGCGGCGCTGTGGCTGAGGATGCTCTCCACATTGGTCAGGGTGTTGACCTTCTCCTTTATTTCCCTGGTCAGCTCCTGCAGCTTGTCCGTGGACGTGGGCATCTCCAGGGCCAAAACCTCATTGGCGACCGCCTCAATGACGGACGCGTTGGCCTTGTCGTCTGCGAGGATGATGACGCGCTTTCGAGATGTTTCGCTTCGGTTGACGTTGAGGCAGCGGTACTCACTCGTGAGCAGGTCACGTATGTCTTTGATGAGGATGCGGAGTTGCTCATTGCTCTGCTCCACTCGCGCTTTGCTCTGGTTGGATTTGATCAGCACCTGCTGAGCATTTACTCTGGCCTCCCTTGCTCGATTGCCGGCCTCCCACACCTGGAAACGAAAACATTTTGTTCAGAAATCCTTGTCAAGAAAAATGATATGTACTGCTGACATGTCCACTTACCATTCTGGAGAGCTTATCCACCTCCTTCATGGCCGCCAGGATTTCCTCGTCTAACTCCTTGGCTGACTTGAGAGCGTTTTGCGAGGTCGCAAGGAGGCCTTCGCAACCTTCGCCGCCACACCGGGGGGCGCCGTTCTCGTTCGCGCAGCCCAAGCCGCCGCAAGGAGAGCCGGCGCACTCGTCACCATCTAGTGCACCGCCGCACATCTAGAGAAGTGGAGGTCATTTCTTGAGAATTTGCAAAAATTCATCATGACTCCTCACCTTCTCGCTGAGAGGTGAGACATCCAGTTTCTCCAGTTCGTTCTTGAGCTTGTCCATCTTCTGCGCGTTTCGCTGGTGCTTGCGATCAAACTCCTTCTGGCTTCCGTTCAGCTTCTCCTCCGTCACCTTGCGAAGCGCTGCTGACTGTGACACAGTGTTCCCGGGATCGCTGCTGGAGGCGTTGACTCGGATTTCCGCGATCAGCGACTCTTCGTTTGCCACTCGGATGGTATCCATGGCACCTAAAATGATAACGCTACTAATAATTCGATGGGCTTCTCAAGGTGTTGGCAGTTTTAAGTGTTGAAGTCAGTTTTCACCCTGGAAGTTGGCATTCTTGGCATCGTAGACCTGCTGCCTCAGCTCCTGGACACGGCGCTCCAACTGGTTTGCCTGGTCCGTCAGTTCCTCCAAGTTAGAGTCTGTGCTGTTGCTATCGCGCTGGAGGTCATTCAAGGTTTCTTCTGTTGTGTTAAGCTTCCCGTCCACGTAGGACATGACGCCGCTGAGGAGGAGACTCCAATTAAAGGACTTAACGGAGAGGATTTGTGCTTGTGGACATACGTGATCTGGTGCATCAGGTCCTGGATCTCCTCCAGCTTCAGCGCTGCAGGGTTTTTTTCTACTATCTGCTTGACTTCCTTGATGTTGGTGTCTAGGCTGCTTACTAAGTCTTTGTACGGTGCTGTGACACCACTGGTCTGCAGCTCCGTCACCTTGGCCTCCAGACGGCGTGTTTGGTTTGCAAGCTCTTCCATGACCTTGTCCCATGTGGCGAAGCACTGGTGGCAAGGCTGGCAGTTTGGAAACTCCCCTTGGTAGCCCCTGGCACACTTATCACAGCGTGGGCCCGACACGCTCTCCACGCATGTGCAGTGTCCGGTCGCCCGATCGCACTGCTCGCTGGAAATTCCGCGAGGATCACAGTCGCAAGCTGCAAGGAAGGAGGACACTCAAATAAAGAGCAAAGTTACATAGATGTCTCCTCAGGGAAGGCAATTTTCAGCCTTTCCTGGAAATTTATGACATCATCGTGACCTTGGGGCTGAAGCTGACCTCCCTTGACTACCTCGCAAGGCTGTAAAATAAGTCAGAGTGAAGGAATGCAAGCTCCTGCTCTTATTTGTAAAACCCTTTAAGGTGAAAGAAGTTTGGAAAATGAGCAGTGGAGGCTCCTGTAAATCACAATGTACAGACAAGTTGGACTTTGACGTTGGCCGTTAGCACCACTTCTCAGCTGTGGAAGCTTTAACTGTCTCACACATAATTTATGACTTCTCCCACTCAACATTCAGTACGCTCAGTGCCAGCCAGAGGTTCCACATCAGCATTTTTGGCAAACATTTTAGAAGGAATCTATAAGGATCCTTGGTTTTTACCGTGACAATGAAGAAAAAAAAACCTGAGAATCCTGGGAGTTCTTGGACATCTGGTTCTCATGAGCACAGAACATAAGGTCATTCCCGAAGCCGGCAGCAGTTCTGTCTTTTCTCTAATACCACTTTGTTCCTCAAGGGGTGATAGTGAGACTTAGTAAGACTTTAAACTGACTTGATAGGATGCATTAGGAACACAACATGGGGGCGTATAATTCCCCTGGTCATCAAATAATATGAAGATGTTTTTGCCATACCATGACACTTGACTTCTGGATCCCCCCAGAAGAGCTCCCTGCACTCCCGACACGTCCTGCCACCAAACCCGGGTTTACATGAGCACCTTCCCGTCACCTAGGAGCCAAAGCAAACATACGCTTTCACAATATACAACAGAAGTCCAGCCTTTGCCTCAACAAGTAGACCACAATGGACCTTTGTCCAGTGATTTGGCATGCAGCCATTACAAAGATGTCTGTGCTGGCTTGTGTTCCAATTTTGCGTATGTTTGAGGGACAGCGTGCCAAGCGAGAGCAGCAATTCCCAACCAGCTGGACCTCCTTTTGATTTACACGGGTCATCGTGCTACTTAACTGAGGATTGAGAAAATTAAGGAAGCGTCGGAGTTTCACACGACTGACCTCATCACAGAAGGAGCTAAATGCGTGGATCGGGTCACAGTCGCAGCGCTGGCATCCTGTCCCGCTCGCCATGTTCCATGTATCTTTCGCACAGCGCTCGCAGTTTTGGCCCCCCACGTTGGGCAGGCAGGGGCATTGGCCACTGTGCTGGTCACACTGGCACTCATCTGGCGATGAACACGCGTGCGGTGCCGTGCCCGCCGGCTGGCACATGCACTCTGCAAGATAACTCGTCAAGCTTAACAAAATTTGAAGCAACGACCCCTCTAGCGTCCGACAAACAGCGTCCCCACTCACTTCTGCAGCTTTGTGTGGCAGCGTTGCCGTAGTAACCAGTTTTGCAGTTCTGACAGGCATAGCCATCAGTGTGGTACAGACACTTAAGACACGCCCCTGTGCGAACGTCACAGGACCCAGGGTCTTGCATGTTAATGTTGCCGTTGCACTGGCACGCCAGGCAACGCCCACCGGGCACCAGCGGGTTGCCAAAGTGACCCGGGGCACACTCGTCACACCTAGCGCCTGAAAAGGAAGCGGTTTGCGAAAACAGGAAATGGGGGAAGAGGCTTTCAGGCATGTTTCCCCAAAACAACATTTTCATGACATAGTGTGTGTCTTGCACCTTTGTAGCCGGGGCTGCACACACACACTAGTTGGCTCGTCCCGGCTTCCATGTAGCAGCTGTCCGCAAACTGACGAGCGCTATTTGGGCCATCGGGGCATAAACAGGGTCGACAGTGGCTCTCAGAGCCCAGCTCTGGGTCACCATGGTAACCGGGCAGACATCTGTTAAGATGAAAGTTAGATTGCATTGGGAAAATGCGCAGAAATTCACCCCCTTTTTGTACCTCTCACAGTTGTGTCCGGTGGTTAAGTCCCGGCAGCCTTGACACTCTCCGGTCTCGGGGTGGCAGACTTCACTGTGACCGTTACATTGGCATGGCCGACAATGAGGGAACCCCCAAAATTTCGGTAGACAGTGGGTACATTGGCGCCCTGTTGCCCCAGGAACGCAAGTGCACTGCCCGGTCGATTTATGGCAAAGTGCGCCAATTGACCCTCGGGGGTCACATTCACAAACTGGGGAAAGAAATTGCAGTCACCCAACTGAAGGACCTTCACGGACTTTGACCAAACACTTACGCCTGCATCCGGCGGGGCTGAACAGGAAGGTGGCGGGGGCGCAGTGGTCACAGTTCCTGCCGACTACTTTGGGTCGACAATGACACTGACCTCCGCTGGGCTCACACACTGCGCTGACAGAGCCTTGCAGGTCACACTGGCATGCTGGGAAACAAAACAAATGTGTTCCAGAGTGCAGATGAAGATGAGGACGGCGTTCCCTTTGTTTTAGGAGGATTCTTTTTGTGGCGTAACATACGCATGGCTCCTTTGTGCAGCAGTGCAGAGACGCTGAAAATATATTCGTTACAGATGTCTGTCATCGGACTCTTGACGACACTCTGGCTGCTCTCGAGGCAGCGGTAGCGCTGGAACGTATCCCATGCCGCTTCGCCTTCTGGGCCGAGGAAAATTTCCAGCTCTCGGACCCGGGGCATCAACACCAACTACGCAGAAGGACAAGCATGCTGAGCAAGCTCCAAGGCTGCGTCGCTGATACTTTTGTGAGCCTCACAGAATCGATGAGCGTGTAAGGGTTCTGCATGTCGCTGTAGGAAGAGTAGAGTTGAAGACCGACGTGGACTGTGTAGTTCTCCCCCTTCTCGAAACAAACAGTTGAGGGCAGCAACACGTGTCTGCGGGAAGAAGGAAATGTGATGTGGAGGATCACGTTCATGTCTGGAGATGGACGGCGATGAAGGTCGCGTTACCTTGAGCCGGGTAGCAAAGAGACGTACTGCTCGTCTCCGTCACTGATGGACCCGCCGCAGTGGGCGGAGTAACGGGGAGGGTTAAAGACAGGACGCTGGACTCTGATGTCGACCTGCTCCCACTGATCCGGAAGCTATCAAGCACAGGTTTTTCGTAAAACTCAATGAGTAATGTGAGAAGAAGCAAAGGGAAACTAACCTGTGGCTCGTAGCGAATGAGGACATCGTAGTCCAGGGACTCTGGGATGTTGTCGATGTGAAACTCTAAGTAGGCTCCCTCTGGTACATTCGCAAAACCCATCCCAGTCCACGTGGGACTACGATCCAGGGGATAGGGTCTATGGACCACTGACACACCCTGTCAGACAGGCACTCATTTTAAAAATAATTTTCCTTGAAAAAGAAGATCGGCGGAGTGTTTTGTATCTCACAGGTCCGTGTTTGGCTTCCTCTGCCTCGTAGGTGTAGTGGTCCAAAGCAATGAAGTAAAAGCCGGACTCAAGTTGGTTACAGCGCCGCCCAAACATGTGTTCCCTGCATTCACACTGTCCAGAAACCGGGTTGCAGCTGTGGAAAGTCAAAATTAGGATTTTTTTTATTTCTTTAACTCATTTAATTGAGTATTAGCAGACATACTTATTATTGAGGGCCCCTCCTTTGTCGCAGTCACAAGGTCTACATCCATCCATGTCATTGGAGAGACCCCAATGTTGTGGCTAAGATAGAACGCATGTTAGTCAGGGTATGACAGTGACCCACAAGCAAACGCTGAGGTTTCTTACCAGGCACTGGTCGCATTGATGTCCGGTGACCAATCGCTTGCAGAAGCACCTGCCGGATTCCGAGTCGCAGGTGTTGCTTCCAGGCAGTGTTCCCAGTGGGCTGCAGGCACAAGCTTCCAAAACACACAATGCAAAGTCATTTTCAATGAGTGCTCCTCAACCTTTTTCAGTGCATTGTGAAATATTTTTCAGCCAAATACCCTTCAAACCTTCCGGTTTAGCCAGGAAATGCTTTGTGATTTTTCCTACCCAGGCATCCGTGGGGGCCTTGACCCAATCCATAGTGTCCGTGTCTGCAGTGGTCGCAGCGTACCCCCTCAACGTGGGCTTTGCAACGACACTGGCCCGAGATGAGTCCGGCGCCCACGTCGGTCCTGGCATCACATAGTCCTCCTTCCAGGGATCCCATTGGGTCACAGTTACAAGCTACGGTGAAAGTTCTTATTAGAGACGACTTGAAGAACTTAAGGGAAACATGTGGGGATTTTTTTTTTTTTTGCGTACGCTCGCAGACATTGGGGTCCCGCAGGTCTCGGTTGGGGTGCTGGTAGAAGAAGGGAGCACACTGCTCGCACTGGCGACCCACTGTGTTGTGCTGACAGTCGTCGCACACACCTCCACTGGTGTTACCCGTGGTCATGTAGACGGCCATGTCGAAATGGCAGGAACCAGAGTGCTGGTTACACTCGCACCCTGGAGAGAAGAAAGGTTTTGTTTTGTTCTTCTGGACCATAGAAGGGTTGCTTAGAGTTCATTCCGAGTCTTACTCTTGCAAGCGTGTGCGTTGCGGCCCTCGGCGGGCCTCCAGGGGTGGTCGCGATAGAAGTCTTTGCATCGCTCGCAGTTCAAGCCCTCTGTGTTGTGATTGCACACGCAACGCCCGTGAACCTACAAAAGGAAGTCATCACGACACGTTGATCTTCTTGATGATGGCGCGTGTTACCCACCATTCCTTCGGCTCCCGTCCGCGCTCCATCGATGGGGGCACACTCGGAGGCGTGTCCGTAGCAGAAACAATTGCCCCGGACCACCATGTCATAGATGGCGTAGTAGTACTTCTCCGTCACTTCCTTGCGCGAGTCCAGGAGGTTGTCTCCCAGCGTGTGGAGCTTGAGGAAATTCACACGGAGGTTGGTGATCTTTAGCATATCTGCAGATCAAAGGACACAATGAATAAGCGGTAAGGACAGGTTTTAATCAGGCTTCTGATTGTCTTGAGTTCTGGTTTTCATTTTGACGGATATTTTTTTGGGTGTGAACAATGATTGTTTTGAAGAGGAGCCAAAGTCTTGTGTACATGAACATATCCGCCTCCATGTGCGAAATTCCTTCCCAGCCTCTTCTTCCCATCTGACCTCATTCCCCAGACTGCATTTGCTGGAATTTTCCTTTCCCTTCCTGGAGGGGTTAGAAGGAAGTGCCCTACTCTCCAATGGGGGGGTCAGCGCTCATGTGAAATTTAAGGATCTCAAGAACTTACTCTGAATCCTTAAACTGTAAGGATCCTCGATCTCAAAGGCGGGGTCCAGCACCCGGAATATAACCTGGGATTGTGAGGACAAAAATGTCCATTTGAGTCCTTCAGTGACATCATGTGATTATTTTTTTTTTTGGATTCAACAGACCTCTCCCTCGGTGGAAGGTTCGATGTCGGAGTAGTGCGAGTCGCATATGATGTCATCCACCTTGGACATGGGCCCCGGGGACACGCCGGGGAACGTCGCCCGGCAATCATAGGCAAAGTAGCGGTACACCTGCCACGTTTTCCCAAAGTCCATCGAGCGCTCGATCACCATGGCGGCTGGCCGGAACGTCTGAAGGTAAGTGACAAATCCGCACATGCGTAAGCAATGGAGGAATGCTGGGTGATGTCACAAGACGCCCTTAACCCAGCTGGCTGCCGTCACTCTGACAAAATGATACCATTTTACGCCTCCCTCTCTTCCCACCACTCATCTACATTCCTTTGCCACAGCTGGCCCTCGCCGCCTATATCTCACGGGACCATTTCCTCCATTTACTTATACGTGAGAAAGTGTGGGAATTTGTATATGAGAAGCGCCACCTTAAAAGTCATGATGAGGTGCGTGAAATGAAACTCTGCCTCCAGGTCCAGCTTGATGGTCACATTCTCCACACCTGCACACAGGAAATCAGATATCACGCTTCCTGTGTGGCGCACGCTCTCACGCACAGATAAAATATGTCAAACACATCTGTGCTTTCAAATCCAAACACACCAGATTAACTGCCTCCACCGAGGGGGCTGTAATGATGTCATTGGAGTTGTGCAAAAACAAAAGTTATTTTTTAAGCACTGCTATAAAAATGTGGCCTATTAGTCACAAATTGTCATTTAATGCAGTGCTATTGTTTGCACAATCATACGGTCACAATATCGCATGAATACAGTTCTCATAAAGGATTAATAATAATATCTTTGTGGCGCTTTTTGAGGAAAACACGACATAATTGCCTTGCATTTTTTGTAAACATGAAAAAATTATTGACATAAAAGGGATATGGAGAAGAGTGTCACGGTCGTGACTCGGACAGGTCGATTGTGAACCCCGGGATACACAGGAAACAGCGTGGAGTTGATAAAAGGGTTTATTAACACAAAAAGCACGCACCACGTGGGGTTCTAATGAAAATTCCTCAAAGTACAACAAAACAATGATAAAGAGACTCAAAGTACAACTAAAAGAGACTATGCTAAAGTGCAAGTAACTTACTAAGAAATGGGGGCAGAACCAGCAGGAGGACGTCGCAGAAAATACAAAGTAACAAAGCAAAGTGATAGAACTAAACATAATATGCGATATAATAAATAAAACACTCGGGCAAACGCGCTAGGAATCGAGGAACCGGCATGGACACTGCAAGGCTGTGGACGCAATAATCTGGCGACGCCCCTCAGCTCTGACCACACCAAAAACAGTCCCTTGTTTAGAATGAGGAGCAGGTGTGCGGCCAGTGGTTCTGCTCCTCCCTCACTTCTCAGAATTCTGACTTTAAAGTGAGAATTTTGATTGATCTTAGAAATGTGACTTTTAGAATATATGATAATAGACACACACACAAGGTAGTCGTGGTGGTGATATCGTCACCGATGGGGATTTAGGAAATCCCTAACGAAAGTGCATCGCATGTGCAGCTTCCTGCTGCGTCTCGGCCATCTGCTTCTCCTCCTCATACTCGTTCCCACCACTGCATCCCCCCCCCCCCCCCCCCCCCAAAAAAAAAAAAAAAAGCAGATGGGGGCGAGGATTCCTTCTTTGGACACAGCTAAACACGCATTGTCCATCCTGCATCTGTTCCCATACATGAGCAGCCCATTCATGGAGAATAAACACAAACGATGAGATGGATTAATCGTCTGTCAAGTTTACACACTGCTGCTCCAACGGACTGCTTTGTCTCATTAGCACACTTTTTGGTGTGCACTTTGTGGACACACACCTGTTTCTAAAACATCCCCCCTGTCATCCAACGGTCTTCTCATTAACCAACTTCCCACGGGAACGCCGCGCCCACCCGCTTCGGACTCACCGTTTTGCGACTGCCACCACGTCTTGAGACGGTTGGGGGCGAAAGTGGTGACCACGTTCTCAATAGTGTGGCTCAGCGGGTTTACGTCTTCGTCGTACGGATCCCTGGAGTCGCACGGGAAACAATTGGTCTCCTCCTTGATGGTGAAACACAATGTCGTTAAAGACATTTGACGCCAAAAGAAAATGTACTGAAGATAGGGAGCGAGCTTGGCCTCCATATTGGGAATGTACACATGTGTGACATCAAGTCTGCATCTGGTAAACGCTTCACCACAAACACAGCTGCAATGCATCATGGCCACTGAACATAAACAAAGTAAATGAATGATGTTTACGATATCACGCCAGATTCTCATGTGAGGCCCGAGGCCTCACTCCCACGTTTGGAGTTGTGGAGAAAAGTAAGAAAAGCGACAAAATAACCCCATCCTCGTCTCATTTAATGTGCATACTTGAAGAATTTGTTCATCCCGGTGCACAAAGACAGCCTACAGCGTGTAGACTCCCTTTCACGCCAAGCAAAAAACACAGGCCAACATTTGTGTCGGCGCATAGAGCTTTTTATTGTCCATTCGAGAATGTCTGCACTCCCACTCGTCATTACGGCGAGAAGAGACTGAGCGTGTGCGCCCACGGACTCAAACTTATGAAGACGTTTCATGAATTCTGTATGAATACAGAATATAAAAGACTTGAATTCAGGACATCAAACATGAATCAAAAAGGCTTAAATGATCAATAAACTTTAAAACTGACCCTGTAAATTGCAATAGCGATGACTTCAGATTTTCAAATATCATCCCAAATCATCATTCCCCATTGAGATGAATGGAAATGACACTAATGCGTTCCAGTCTCCCTTTCCAAAATATTTTGGGTGAAAAATGATTCTATAATATTATACTTAAAAACATCTAGTAACAACATATTTCAATGCAATTACTGTGAATTATGCCGATTTTTGTCAATTCAATAGCCTGCCTTGGCCACACAAGGGCAGTAAAACACAAATTTACAAAATAAAGTATCTGAAGTTTGCATTCAGAAATCAAAGAAAAATAAAACGCGAGGTGTATATTTGTATATTGTATCTTGTCACTTTAGGATACCAGATTGATTATTTTACCACATGTCCAGGAAGTGCTAAAAATATAAATCAACCTCCTACAGCAATTCCTTAGCCACAGAATTCTCATCATAGTTTTATGAGGTTGCGATTTTACCACACAGTAACAAAGAGTCAAGATGATGTATGAGTGTCTCCATTTCCCTCCATCTCTGCTCACCTCGAGGTGCCCCACGATGCAGAAGGTTTCGCGTCCACGCAGGCCACAGGTGGACGATGCGTTGAGCTTGTGGGCACGTCCTATCAGCAGGTCGCCCGTGGCCGGGTAGCAGCTGCCCTCCGTGCACACGTCCGCCAACTCAGGTGCCTGTGTCCAAGCGGGACACCACAGCACCGCTAAGAACAAGATGGAAGGCCGTATCATCATTATCATCATCATCATCATCATCATCCCTGTTGTGTGGAGTGTATGTCCAAAAAGTAGCTCATCACACACACTTTAACTTAAGCTCCCGGACATCCCGGCTACTGTCGAGACAAGCAAAGTGAGTAATAGCTGGCATGTGGCTTCCATTAAGAGCCATGTTGTTGTTTCCTTTTTGAGCAGCAATGAGCAAAACATAACATTCCCCTCAAAGAGTTGGCACTCCTCATGTTTTCCGCATAAAACTCACCAAAAGTCGTCCAGATGTGGATGAGCAGCGACATGTCGTAGTTCTGACAGGCTGTCCGTCTCCTGTCTGTTTGCTCTGGTGGTTTGTGTGAGTGAGCGCAGGACAAATTCTGAGGCGTGGGAGTTTTCCTTGGAGGAGTCCTCATCCCGCTACCAACAGCTCCTCCCAGATCTAGGTGGTGCGCCCTCTGCCTGTCAAAAATTCTTAAACTTTAGGGAGGTAAAAAAAAAAACAAAAAACTATTTTTTAAATATTTTTTTCCAACATACATGGTAACAACTAGGTCATATTTATATCTCCATCATCTGGTAACAAATCAGGATGTATCCCCCCCCCTTATCCAAATTCAGATGGAATAGACTTATCACAGGACAGGCGTGATAGAAAATTCATATTTAGTTTAATAAGTGCACTAATAGTTCAAACGTATTTCTTTATTTTGCTTGACCAGATACTACCATTATAGACAAAGAATTACGTAACATTAAAATAATGTTAATTAAAATTTTGTTTTATAATGTTATTAAAATTGTTATAACGTACATTAAATTTTATATTATGTATTTAGCAAGCCCTCAAGGTGCAATAGTTTTTAAATACTGTGACTAAAACAGAAAAGAGTGAAACAGAATAGAATGCCTTTGTCGTTATGTCGTGAAAGCGGAACGTTCTTTTCGTCATCATTAGTTTCCGATCTAGGGGACTTGTTTAGCCAACGGAGCCGGAAGTGTGGGGTTACCTCGGTAAGTTTTGAACTTGAAGGCAATTTTTTAGTAGCCCTTGTCTTTATCAAAAGTTGTTACCAGAGCAAATAACCTGATTTAATGTTTTAAGGTGACACATGCGATCGTAAACGTACCTTTTGCTACTCGTTGTTTTCGAAGGGGGATGCTTCTCTTACCATGTACAGCACATGTGATGTGACTGAAAGTCTCATGTGCAATATATCATCAAAATACGACCAGATTTCATATGGAAAAAGAAGCCCATCGTTTTATCATGGAACTGATTGCCATTTCCTATTTGCAGGATTTCACGGTAAACATTTGAAGTGCAAAATGAACATGTTGAGGAGAGTTTCAGCACAGGTGGGACAACGCTGCAGATTTAGAAATACACATGTTGTTTGCGTGTGTATTTCTAAGGTTTAATGTGTCTCGAACAGCTTTCTCATAAGTTGGAGCATTTTTTTATATTTAGCAAGCGTGTCATTGTCATGAATTATCACAAAAATATAATCTTTACAATTCTCATCAATTGCATTTGTAGTTAATGTTAGAATTAAAAAGTTAGAAATGCATTTTGACGTGCTTTGTTTTCTTTCTTCTTTTGCAGGTGTGCAAGCAACTAGTTAGAAACAACACCACCGACTCCAACCTTGTTCTGGAGAGATGTAAGTGGACCTAATCTAATCTATTGATAATATTTGTGTCCAAAAGCGCCTGTAACTCACATGAGTCCACTGTTTCTTGTCTTCCTGTTAGCAATAAATCGCGTTCAGCTGTTGGGACGAGTGGGCCAGGAGCCCGTAATGAGACAAGTGGAGGGCCGCAACCCTGTCACCATCTTCTCTTTGGCTACCAACGAAATGTGGCGTTCAGGGGAGGGCGAGATAAGCCCATCAGGTAACAAATACTACTAAACATCACACATGATAGGATACTACACACTTTTCTTTCGGTATTACCCCATTTTTTTAAATAATAAGAAACATGCAACTGTCATTCATCCTTTAAACCAGAGGTCTCCAACTACTGGTCAATGGATCAACTGGAACCGGACCACCCCCCAAAATAATGAAATATTTCCATTTTCTGTATTATACAAGTCTAAAAGTTATTTCATTTTGCAAACTGGCTGGATTCTCTTGTGTTCGTTTTTGGTCACTTGATCGCCAAAATTTCACTCACAAATACCGGTAAATAAGTAAGAAAAACACGTCTTTGGGAAGCGGGAAAAGCCCAATCAAGAGACAGGAGACGAGGTTACAAGAAAAAAAACGTTTAAACAGGGGATACCAGGATTCCTACTTGAAATAATAGCTTCTCGCATTAAGGACTTCCAGTGCTACTTTGTCCACAAAGGATCCACAAGGTGACAAGGAATGGATTATTTACTGTTTTGTTACTGAACCAAATGAGCTCACAAATGGTGGCAGCCTCAAAATTATTTTCGAGACTCCCAACATCCCATCTTTGGGAAAACAAGCTTTGCCGTTAATGGTGAGTTCATATTTTATGTTCACCATTCGCAAAAAAAAATAAAAATCTCGCGTTGACCAGTCCGTGGTGATAAAAAGATTGGGGACCCCTGCTTTAAACCCCTTCCCTGTGGTGATCGTAAGTCTAGTATTTGCCCACTAGAGGGCGACGTTACCCCAACAATGTTTTGCTCAAAACTTGTCTTTAATTTTGACATGAAAAAAATGAAAACGTTAAATGCCATGAATGTATATATATTTTTTTAATCCACCGTTATGTTAGTTTTAGATAGTTAAAATGCTGCTGCACTCACCCTGCTTGTATAAGGTGATACCAGCCACATTCTAGTGTGCTTCCTAAAAATGATGGAATCTTATTTACAGCTTCAATCTGTTTTGTTTTGCTGCTGCAGGTGACATCAGCCAAAAGACAACATGGCACCGTGTGTCTGTCTTCAAACCCGGTTTGAGGGACGTGGCCTACCAGTATATCAAGAAAGGGTATGAAATACAAATCGTCACAAATCCGACCACTTACCTTACCCTCAAAGTTGCATTCCACAGGGCCAGGATTCTTGTGGAGGGGAAACTGGATTACGGCGAGTATGTGGACAAGAACCAAGTGAGACGCCAGGCCACGACCATCATCGCAGGTTTGGAAAACGGACCGCAAAAGCTAAAAGCGCTTTCCCACACTTAGCTAAAAAGTTGCTTTCTCTTTTCTCAGACAACATCATCTTCCTGAGTGACAATATTCGCGACAGAACATAAAGGCCTCTGCATTCCAATGTTTTTTTTTTTTTTTAAACTGTATTTTCTTGAGTTTATACCAAAAAGGACGTGGATGTCACAGTAAGACTGTTTTCATATGGCACAATTTGAAGCCACGCTAAAAGCGTGTTGGACTCTGGTGTTATATTGATTTAGCAGTGTAGTTTGTGTACAAAACGTCACAAGGATGCAGGATGAAGCAAAAGGTTCCCTTGTTACATGTGAAGATGAGTCCATCCTGCTTGGTTCCACGTGATCTGGTGCGATCTCAAACCCACTATTATTAAAACATTAAAAGTGCACAACATTGGCAGTCATTTGCAAATTCTCTCACACTCCGGCGTGCAGCTGTTTGTGTTGTATTTCCTTCCTGCAATGTTTGCTGGTTTCACTGTTTGCTTTGGAAGACAAAGTCAACATCGTTTGCGTTTATGACCTTAACAATAACGGCATTAAAGTTAGCCAAGTGTTTAACAAATTAGAATTAAAAAGATTATCCACCACGTGTTTTGTTTCTGAGCACTTTTTAATAAAAGCGTCAATTTTTAAATATTAGTTTAGGAAACTTTGGCTGGTGGAGGAGGGTTATCGTAGTTGCGATTCTTGGCCTTAACTAATTGGCCGAGGTGGAATTTAAAGTGTCTTCTCATTGGGTAGTTGAGTTGTCAAATTTATGGAAGCTTGAGTTAGGGCGAACTGATTGGACAGTAGCTACGCGTGCGCAGTAGAGTCTAGTTAAAACCGGAACCTGAACAAATAAAATCCCCAATTTTACCATTGGAACGAGTTGCTATTTTTGTTTGTGTTTTATAATTTCCGTGTGTAATTAACTTCAATACGGGTTATCTCCCTTTTTCGTTGTTCAAGACAAGACTTCTTGGTATAATTTGCAACGCGTTCTAACAAGACATCGAAGAAAAGTAGTGGCTTTACTTTGAAACACCACAGGAAATGTCTCCACTTTCAAGCTCAGCAACAGCTGGAACTCACAAAACATTGCTTAGCTTGTGTTATTTTCGACCTGACGTTGTGTAAACTACGCAGAGTAACATCGAAACATAGAAAGACAAATTTGAAGAGAAATTTGTGTTTTGACAGTAGTATGCTGGATTTGAATTGCCTGGGTGTCGTGTGACTCCACCTCCGCATTCCAGGTCGTCTCTGTGACGAAGAGGAGGAGGAAGGCAAGAGCAAGAAAAGCAGCTGGGAAGTGTCTATCTGGATGTCCAAGTGAACTGGAGATGGTCATCAAACACTTGGACGATCTTTCTTGATTAATTTCAAGCTTTCCGCGTCGACTCCTCGCAAAAAAAAAGACGAAAAAAAGAATTCAAGAAGTTTTGGGAGGCGGACGCCGTTATGGAGATCCTGGACTCGAGCGAAAGCTTCCTGCACTGGGATCGCAATCTCAGCGAGCTGTCCGAAGCCGGAGAATTAGACTGCGCCCTCTACACTAATGTGAGTCCAACACCAAAAGTTTTCCAACTCAACTTTCACATGGTTTTAAAACGAGATTGGTGCACAGCGCATGTGTGTGCCCTGCTCTCCTTTCACAAGTTGATCCTTGAGGTCCAGGATGCCGCCCCCCCCTCTTTTTTTCTTTTACTGTTTACTTAAAGCCAAATCTCTCTAAATATTAAAAACCCAAACGTTTTACATACAAATCGAAGACAAAAAATACTGATCATATCTCTAGGCAAAAGCATCCTGTAAGTACACTTGCTCAATCGGAAACTAATCGTTTTTATCATCGTGATCATGTTCAGCTTGAGTGTTTTTTTTTTTAAACAATATATCGTACTGACAGTGTTTTTAAACATTTTAGATACACTGACAATGCATACAATCACAACGATGAATTCATTTTTTTGAATGAATGTTACTTTAGTGGCCATATTACAATTTAAAGAACTGAAAGTTATGGACCAAGTTTGACTTTCTTGATATACATTCCACGAAAAAGCATCGGACCAAGTGTCTTGCATTTGCAAAAAAGCATCTTGAGCATTTTCCAAAATGGCATTTTGCCTTTGTGCTCTTACGTAACTTGCAAGGAGAAACTTTGCTTGGTCTGCGGCCAGATGGGAACGCAGCCTGCAGAAAGCCGCATACGTTCTGGCTCTTCATCTGGCAAACTTTGACGGGTCCAGACTCGCGTGGTGAAGACAACTGAGGGCCCTTTAAACCCATCCCGAGGCTCTGCTTGCATTCCGTTGAAAAATTTCGAATTCATTCATTCGGGTGTGTGTGTGTGTGTGTGTGTGTGGGGGGGGGGGGGGGGGGGGGGGGGTTATAATTTAATTACAGCTTGTGTTGTTGTTGTTTTCTTGTGTAGCTTTAGATGCTGCATGGACCAGAAGCCATATGTTGCACACCCATGTGTGTGCTCCTCTGTGTGCGTACATGCACAGTGCCCTTGGTTTTTGCAACATGGTTGGGTCCAAATCTTGGGTTTTATTGTCTGTGTGGACCTCCTGTACTTTAAGTTTTTAAAAGCACCATAGCGCGTGTATCCAGCCGTGCTTTGGTGTCTCCTTGATGCCTTGGTTAAACAATTGAAGGAGCAGGCGGATTACATACAGCCTGGCGACACAAGTTAGCTGAATTCTAATTGGCTAAAAACTAATTTGGAGACTCAAACGGATATAATATAACATGAAAAGTATAGAATATGGAGAATAATTTATATATATAATATATATATATATAATATATATATATATATATATATATATATATATATATATATATATATATTATATATAATATATATGCATTTAAAATACAATTGACTTTCATTATAGTTATAATTATTATCGTTTATTATAGTCATGATAATGATGTCAGGTTATGTTAGATTAGGTTCGGGTAAGTGTTATCATTAGGCAGTCTGTTTATGATTAAGTTTAGGGGCTAGGAAAAGCATTATTTCGACGGGATGTCCCCACTATGCTAGAAACACCATCTTGTGTGTTTCCCTGTGGTTGTGTGTATGAACGTAAAATAGACTGTAGTGTTCAAAGCAAGACTGGCTCACTTGTTCCCGTCGACTGACCCCCGCCCACCCAACTAAGCTCCGCCTCCCTTCACTCAAACTCTGCGCGTTGACACCCGATTCCCGACAAAACAATGCAAAATGCGTGCGTCATTAGTCCGTGGCATCGTCATAATTCTCTATCAGGTTCCTCTGGTTGAAACGTGTGCCGAATGACACTAACTAGTCAGCCTTTATTGTTAACACACCTTGTCGTGTCCTCACGCTGGCATAAAGTGGCCTTGAGGTAAATTTAGCTGAGAAGATATTCACGTGGGAATTTGCAGTGTAGGCCTGTTTTTGTAGTTGTTTTGTTTTATTTTTATAGTGACAATGCACACAATATTGTTTGCCTTGTGGGTGGAGGAACGCCACCGGCAACCTACAGGACAGGAATTGTCCAAATGTCGCTTTTGCATCAATTTTCAAGCTGCAATGGCATTGGTGCTAAGATAAGATGCGAATTCTTGCACGTGTGTGTATACGCTCGATGATATACTGGTGGGAGGAAGGTTTGTCGCGCACATGCACTCAGCCTTTCCAACAGTGTGTGGCCTTACGTAACCTTCAGCAGATGGAGCGCAATGTCATGCTCCTCTCTGGGCCGCGGCGGCGTAAACACAGGTTCAAAAGTGAGGTGCCTGTTCTCCGGCGGGGCAGGGCATCCTGCTCGCCTCTGGCCTCCAGCCATCAGGCTGTAAGTGGAAGTCGCCACACACATGGGAAAATCCTCAAATTGCTTTTACACCAAATTGTTGTCAACATCTTCACCGGGGTGTCCAAACTACAGCCGGCGGGACAATTGCGGCTTGCCACATTTTTAGCAGCCCACATCATATCCTAAAATTATTTTGACGGGGCCTGCAATGCCATTTAAAAATGGCAACAACAAAAAAAGATGACGGGCAGCATTAAGAGTCGGAAAAAAACCTAATTTACCTTATGAACGTTTTTTTAAATGGCTGTGTTATACATACAAGTATATATTTTTTGATTAATTGATTTATAGTGTTTAATAAGTTAGATTAAAATAATATACACACTCACACACACACACACACACACATATATATATATATATATATATATATATATATATATATATATATAATTCTAATATGTATTTGTTACAGTTTTTGATGCATTTTTATAATTTATTAAAAGGGTTAAGGAGGATTGTTTTAGCCTCAGAACAGATTAGGCTATTTTCATGAAAAAGCGTCTCTAACCAGATTGAGGGTTTCCCCTGCATACTGCACATAGTCAGCTGGGATAGGCTCCAGCAGGCCGGCAACCCTAAAGCGGCTATGGAAAATGGATGGATCTCATTAGCATTGTGTGAAAAAAAAAACTTATTGGCTAATTAGGCTGTTAAGTACTTATTGTGATGGCCGTGATCGTTATTTTTTGCACTGGATGGAAACGGGCCCCTCGCCACTTGGCCGCCGGGCCTCCACATGGCGTCCACATGGAAGTTTGCGTCTGGATTTGAAGTCTGATGCAAGCGTCCCGTCCTTTCTCCATTCCCCTCTCTCCAGACTGAGAAAGTGGGCGGCGTTTTTCAGCCAAGGTGCTTATCATCCCGTTTCCAGGGCGTTATTACGCCTTGGCCTCGCTTCTTCTGCGGCAAGTCTAAATTGAAATTGGTTTTTGTGTGTTTGCGGTGAGCAATCCGCGTTTGAACCCTCCCAAAATGGAGTTCAAACGCAACAAACTGCAACTGTACTTCTTTGCCCTAAAATCAAAAGTCTAAATGCCATTTCTCCGCATAATTACATACTGTCAGATTCTAAGTGTAATTCTGCTTGTGTAGTTTAGCGAAGACATCAGAGTATCTCATTAAAAAGCGCCAGGTGCCCACATGGCGCCCGTGTGCTTTTATAGGCCTCAAGCGGCCCACTTCCTGTCTGTTGCTTGGATAGACGCACCCTCAAGGCAAGTCGTACCCCACTTTTCTTTTTGGATGCACCCCATGTGGTGGTGGGACACACAGGGAAGCCTCTCGCCTCGTGTGTGTTTTTTTGCGGGGCCCATACCCATTAGTCGAAGTCAAGGAAGTCCATCAGCAATAATTTCCACTAAAAAAGGAAATATGGGCATTGAAGTGTAAAAAAAAAAAAGAAATATATATATACACGCGTTGTCCGACCTACATTTATAGAGTGGAAATGTACACTGCTAAAAAGCTAACCCGCCCCCCATTACTTTTCCCATTTTCGGTACTTTCTCAAAAATAGGTCGTGTTTTGGTGTGTGTGTATGATCCGTTCTAATGACTCTGTTCTAGTGACTCACTTAGTGGAAGGAGTATGTCATGACTGTCGGGTTGCCGTGACGACGCGGAAAAAAGCCGGGTATGTGTGCGCTGCTTGACCCAACGCCCACAAATTAGCTCAATATCCATTCATTTGGCCCGTTAAAAGGGAGCGAGCTCAACCTACATTATCTTTTCAACAACAATAATAATAACTGCTCTCTATGATTAAATGAACAAGTCATCTGGTATTTTTTCTTTTCAACTATTCTGCCATGTGTGGAAGCTTTTTTTTTTTTCCTTGCGGTGAAATCATCCAAAACTGTCTGGAGGTTGTTTTGGTTTAGGCGGGGGGTTGCCCTCACTAATGTGTGTGAATGTGTGGAAGCTTCAGCAGGCCTTAGGATGAAGGGGGTTGGCTGCAAGAATTTCAAATCCAGACGTGTTTTCCATTTGCCCTCTGCAGACTGTATTATCACCACGCTAACCGCTATCTTCACTCGTGATTTAGATCCCGTTAGATAATTCTCAGCACGTAGAAACGGTTTGGAGTTTGTCGGCGCAGGAAAGAACCATCCACACATGCTCAAACAATCAAATGGGTTTTCAAAAGCTCAGACTTTGGCTAACGCTAATGGCGCTAACAGCAATGTAAATAGTAGCAGGACAAGCAAACAAGGCCGACTCGTTGCTTTTATCTTGACACGGACTCATCGTGTGCTCTCTTTGTCCTCTTGTGTTCGTGTCATCACAGATAGGTCGCAGTCCTAGTCCTAAGTACACACACAGTCATGAACACACACACAGTCATGAACGCGCACGCACGTGGATACCTTTGCAATATCTATAAATAGATGACTGTGATGATTGAGAAAGCTGTGTCGGAACTCCTTGGCTTTGCCATTGGGTGGGGGGGGCGAAAGGGGCGTCGACCCTAAATCACAGGCTGGTGTGAGCTAGCGGGACAAAGAGGTTTCTGTTTGTGTGTGCACGGTGGGCCGCGGAACGCTCCGCTGCCTTATATTGCGCGCACACACACACACACTGGAAAATGACAGAGAGCGTGTGTGTGTGGTTTAGGGCTCTGTTTTGAAGCTTGCAAATAGTGGGACCACTCCCATTTCTTTTTCTTCAACAAAGAGCTGATTTTTGACCCTTTGAAAACTATCTTGTCAGCATTTTAGCTAGCGGAAATGAGGCAAAGTAGGGGCACACTACAGTACTTTGAGTATTATTACCGTACATTTCAGACTCAAAGCCACAACTTTTTTTCTCGTGATTTGAGCCCTTCGGTCTTGTAATCTAGTGCGGTTTATCTGCAGTTTTGCGGTGATGTCATTTTTGTTGGATTAGCGTCGCGCATACCGCACGTGATTGACTTTTTTCATCTGGAATGCAGCACTTCTCAGAGCTTCTGGACGACCTGTCCCACGATGCTCTGCTGGGCCAGCTGTTGAGCGACCCCTTCCTGTCGGGGGTGCGAGGCGGCGCCGAAGCCATGGAGGGCGACAGCGAGGAAGGCGAGGACGGCCCGTGTCCGTCGTCTTCGCCGCCGCCGCACATCGCCGCAGAGCACAGCTACTCTCTGTGCGGCGACAGCAGGCCGCAATCGCCACTTTCGCACCTGACGGGCGAGCGCGGCAGCGACGCAGGTGAGGCGCCGCCGGATCGATCGAAGGTCACGCGATCGCACCATCGATCGGACGTCGTCATATCGCACCCCTGATTGTGCTCAGAATCAGAAGGCGACTTATCGGAATGGCCCATGGAGCAGGACGACGGGATGGAGGGTCTCCTCTGCGACTCCCCGTCCCTCCTGCCAGCCCTGGCCCTCGCTCTGGGGTCCGCCGAGGACCCCACAGCCTCTGAGTCCGCTCAGACGCCCGTCAGCAGCCGTCGCCACGACAAGAACATCAAAGAGGAGAAGGTCTTCCCACAGATTAAACTGGAACCGCATGAAGTGGATCAGTTTCTCAATCTCTCCTCCAAAGGTTAGGATTTGACATTTTACAACATACGTGCCTTGAGATACGAGTATAATTTGTTCCACGACTGCACTTGTAACCAAAGACATGAGCATCTCAAATCATCTTTCCCCATGAAGATGAATGGAATGGCTTTGGAGCAGTGGTCCTCAAAGTGGGGTCTGTGGACCCTTGGGGATCCATGGTGATATTTATTTATATTTAATGGTTAACCCAGGGGTTAACATCACAAAGTAGAGATGACAAATGAGAAGAATAGAACATTGATTGATTGAACATCAAAATTGAACAGAAATTTGATCAAAAATAAACAAAAAAAATCTCTATATATATTAATGACCTTAAGTAGTTATATGTTCAAAGGAGTAGGAAGAACATTGACTTTAATGTCATCGAATGTTTTTGTTTTCCCATTATAATGATGTCATTATTTTTGCGTCTCAAATGTTTTGTATCAGTGGTATGGGTGACTCCTCAAGAGTCTAGTACATCAGTGGTACGGCTAGCATTAAGCTAAAGAGGCTTTTACCCCTCCCCCATCAGGTCTTGAGGCCCTCCAGATGCCCCCCACTCCGCCCAGCTCACACGGCAGCGACTCAGAAGGCAGCCAGAGTCCTGCACACGCCCCCCCGGGCCTGTCCCGCCCCACCTCTCCTGGTAGCCCGGCGCCGCCGGTGCAGCCCGCTCCCAAGGCGTCTCCCCGCGGGAACTCCAATTCGTCGTCGCTGTCCAACTCGCCTCTTCTCACGGCCCCCCATGTGAGGAAGCACAAGCGTCCGTAATTAAAGCGCTTGGCATTCATTTGGCCGCGTGTGTTTGTGTGTAGAAGCTTCAGGGCTCGGGACCACTGATGCTGACGGAGGAAGAGCGCCGCACGCTGGTGGCTGAAGGCTACCCGGTTCCCACCAAGCTGCCGCTCACTAAAGCAGAGGAGAAAGCGCTTAAGAAGATCCGCAGAAAGATCAAAAATAAGGTGCGACACGTGGAAGATGTTAGCCTTTAAAGCAGAGCTTTAAAAGGGGCCCGTCCCTGTTAGCTTGAACTCTCTTGAACTTTTCACATTTTTGTTTTCCCCAGTCGCCCAGGTTTTATCTGCTAGTCCAGATGGAACAAGAATGGCGATATTTTCATCTTACAATGTTAACTAATTCTTTTCCAATGATGTATTTTTATTTATTTATTTATTTAAAAAGTCAAGCCATTCAATTCCAGGTACTTACATATATATTTTTTTTTCATATGTTTGGCTAAAGGAGGGCCGAAACATGACTGGTGAATTTAGAATTAAGTACATGAATTAGGTACAAAAGTAGTTAAGTATTAAATTACTTAACTTAAGTAATACATTCATACATTTCTTTAGCCAAAAAAAAGAAAAAAAAACTCTTGAAAAAAAAACATAAAAATATGTCTCTGGGATTGAATGAGTTAAAAGTAGCGTATCTAAGTCCAAATTGCTTTGTAAACTTTGTAAAGGAATGTCAAATAGGATTTATTTATTTATTTATTTTCTTGTTCCTTTTAAGATTTCTGCTCAGGAGAGTCGCAGAAAGAAGAAGGAGTACATGGACACCTTGGAGAAGAAGTGAGTCAAAATTCATATAGATTTTTATATGGACATTACTGACTTTATTTTAAATCGTTTAAAAAAAAAAGGGATTTTAAATTATGACTGACCTGCAGTACCACTTCTGTCCACAGGGTAGAGACATGCTCCAATGAAAACAACGACCTGAGAAGGAAAGTGGACACACTGGAGTGCACTAACAAGTAAATCGCACACATAATCATTTGTTTTATATCCTCTCAATAGCCAGCAGTTTCATTTGTGTCCACTGTTTTGAACTCTTTGTTTGGCTGGAATTTACTCTGCTGTCTTGCTAAGACAATGGACATGCCACAGTGCAGTGGTCCCCAGGAGGGGGGATCAAAATGTACAAAAATGTATACAAATTACATAGCTTAAGTCCATCATATACTGTAACTGAATTACAAATGCTATTAATTTCAATAAAAAAAAACGTTAATGCAAATGAGTTTTTATCGATGCAAAACCTTTGCCTACGCTAACATACAGTACATCAAAGGGAAATACCTGGCACAAACGAAAATGCTAACGTGCTAAACGCATACAAGACAGCACCATACAACATGCTAACATTAGCTAGCATGTACGCTACAGTCACAAGTTGTTGGTTCAACAAACAAAGCAATTTTGGGCATTTTATCATAAATGACAACATTCACATACGGAAAGTACAGTCAGTCGTGGGCCACATTTCACTGAGAGAAAAACAACAGGTGTGTCAATGACTGACTGCTCTCAGTTAAAGCCACACACACGCCATCCTTCAAACTACAAAATGTAATATCAACAGCGGCCAGAAGCGGCGCCAGAAACAAAGATCAAGCCAAACTATTGAATAAATTGTTAAACTAAATCAGTTCCAAAACGTCATTATTTCGGGCGCGGTACTAGTTGATTTTGGACCGTACAGTGGACACAAAAGCTATCGAAGCCATCACTAAATTGAAAATCTACATCCAAAGGTCTCTGCTGCAACAGCTGCAGGCCCTGCAGGCTCTGATATCCGGGAAGGGATCCAAAACGTGCCGGGTGGTGGGAACGCAGACATCATCCTGCCTAATGGTACGAGTGCCGTTCGTTGACCCTTGGACTTCCAAGCGCTCATCTGTGTATGCGTTTTCTCCTTCCCCTTGCTCTCAGGTGGTGGCGCTGTGTTTCGCGCTCTTTTTGGCAAGTTTTTACCCGGCCGGCCTGGCTTTCAACTCGGGCGCGGCGGACGGCGGCCCGGCCTCCGAACGGCTGGCGTTCAAAGAATCCTACGCCGCAACAGGTGTGACAACACAACACGCAACCTGCAGTATTTACGTGACATTTTACACAATTTTGATGTGTCGGCATAGTCAAATCCAGAAGTCTGCTGTCCACATTTGAGGATGAGCCGCCGCACCCGCTGGGGCTGGGCGGCAAGTACCCTGACCAATGGGAGGACGCCGACGCCACAGTGGTGATGGCGGCTTGGCGTCGTTCAGGCGAGCAGCAAAAAATGGTGGCCGCGGCGGACGAGACAGAGATGCTCCCGCCATTCAGGAGTAAAAGCAACAGAACCAGCGCGTCAAACGCCATGCACAGGTCAAACACAACCCAAGGCTTTTATGTCTCACAACATAACCGGTGAACATATTAGTGTAAACGACATCGGCATAAAAGTGCGCGGTCATTTTTGAACAGTCAAAACAGTTTGCTGATTTATTGTTGAGGTTACTGTAACAAAACAAAAAAATACTGCAAAATTTCAACTTTATTATTTGTTGTGCATGACACATTTTGTAACTCAGTTTAGCAAGGCTCATGGAAATTTACATGATTTGCTTTTGCGGGCCACATAAAATGACGTGGTGGACCGGATTTGGCCCCCGTGCCTTGAGTTTGACACCCGTGGTTTAATTCATGAGTCGACCGAGGAACAGTTTGTGCGTAAAATGAATTTAACACAAATTTAAAAACCCCAATTATTTCACGGACCCCCTGCAGTCAGGCCAAGAACCTCCAGGGGTCCGTGGACCCAAAATCAAGTCATCGTTTTTGCGCAATGCTCCCAGGAAGAACTTCATAATAAAAGTGTGCCAAGGTGTTCACGCCCACACATTATTTGCTACAGCTGGTTTATTTTGAAGCCTTTACCGGCTTTCTCACCACATTTGGCGGCATGTTTTGGTACATGCCACATTGCATTCTTTTTTTATAGCCCGCCAATAAAAACCACCCATGTTGCTGTGTGTGTGCGCAGGCTCTTGGAGCAGACTGCCAAAAGCATGGCGTTGGAGCAAAGTGTCAACAAAACTTCCTGAGGGTCAACTCCCCCAAAACCTTGCCAGGTGGAGTGTCCTCGGAACGCCCCCCCCCCCAATTCCCAACTGCTGAGTCGGCTCCTTTCAAAAAAAAAAAAACCCTGTTCCAAGTACACCTGCACTGAAATAGTTGTGTGAGACTTAAGTTTGAGTTCATCCTGGCAAATTCCCTTTCACGATGAATCATGTAGCGTCTGTGGACTAACGAGGACAGGATATCGCTTATATTTATAGTTTTGTTTTTTTTCCTCCAAAGATTATTGCTCTCTTAATATTTTATGTTTTTATTCCATTCCAGTGCCATTCGTTTGCATACATTTTGATACTTTTTTTTTTTATACATACAGTATATATAAGTATTGTTTATATAGTTTCCTAATGTGCCTTATTGCATTTTCGGTGCTGGTTTGGGAAAGCAGGGATGCAGAATATTTGTAAATATTGACAGTCCAAAAAAAGGGATTCAGAATGTTCAGTATGTGTTAGCTTAGCATGATGAAGACAGGAAGCAGATGGCTTCAGAAAATGACTTCATGGATAAAAAAAACAAACTCATCAAATTACTATGCTAAGTGAAATTAACTAGGTGGTTTTATCTTTTCCTTCTTTTTTTTTGCCTTGCACACATTTACACAGAATCTTTCAGCATTTGCTAAAAAAAAAAAAAAAAAAAAAAAAATCTATTTGTCAATATTTTTTGTCAATTTTTCATCGTCACTGTTTGGTCATGGCCAATCAGCAGTTAACCAACGTTTAGAGCTTCATTCCAGCCATGAAGATGTCAAATATTGATGTCAAGAATGGAAAGCAATGAACTTGTCTTGACTGAAAAAAGCAGCCAGAGGAGAGCCTTCTCCCCCTTTATTTTAAGTCTTTTTTTTGCTTGCATAATAAATGTATTTTCCTTAGTAAAAGCATCATTTTGTCTCCTGTGATGTACTTTCAACAACTTGAACTCCAAAATGTGTTTATCCTCACATTTCATCAGTAAAATTAAGAAGTTCTACGCAATATGCAAATGTTTCAATTGAGCGAATTGATTTAGTCAAGTAGTGCTTTAGCAACTTCGGGTCAGATAAAGACTCGTTTTCTGTCTTTATATTTATGCTCAATGGAGTTCCCTCAACAGTTCCCTCTAGCGGACGGGGGAGGAACGTGCTTTCAGATGAAGCCCGCAAAGGGCGTTGAACCATTGTTGCCGTAGCGCGATAGTTTTACAAGACTACTGCAATTTGAATATTTTAAGCAGCAAAATCTCAAACTCCAAGGCAGTGGCGCAAGTCGACAATGTATCAAACAATGCTCGTTCTGTGCGCTCTCAATTCACGACGTGTATACTTCAACGAGGTGTTAGCGTGGCTGTCGTGATTGGGGTTTATTTTGGAGGCCGCCATTTTATTTTGAAAGAGGAGCACCGTTTCCGGTAGCGTGACGTCACGCCACAGTAAAAACGTTCTGGTCCGAGTGGGAGCAGAGCTCACCTCGCCGCGGACTCGAGGAGACGAGCGTCGCCTCACGGCCGCACGCTGGCCAGCCTCGGCGCGGAGCCTCCACCTTTTCGTCCCGGAAGCCCGTCGTCGTCGCCGGCGGCCCTGGCGTCGGCGGCGGGGGGTCCAGCGCACCGACCGAGCGTCATGGACCCCCAAGCGGCGACGGAGTCTGCGGCGGCGCCGGCGGCCGGCCCGAGCGCCCGGCTCTCCTCTCTCGGAGCCGACGGTGGCGAGTCCGGCGCCGGTTCGGAGGACACCTCGGCGGGATGCTGTAGCGACACGTTCAGCAGTCTTCCCGACATCGAGCAGGAGAGCCTGGAGGACAAGCTGAAGGGCCTGGCGTTCCGCAAACAGACTTCCTATCGGTAAGTGTCATCCTTTATTGGGCTGATGCTTCATTTTGCGAAAAACCTCCCAAAACGTGCACCAGCGGGGCTGTTTCCGGCTGTCACTCTACGTCAATGGCAGAGACATGACATCGTCATCTCTCGCCTTTCCCAACAACGATCGAGCTATGAAATTGCAAAGAAAAGCTCACAGTCGAGAGGAGCCAGCTGAAGTGGCTCGGGCATCTTTTTAGGAGGTGTTCCGGATGTGTCCCAGGGGACAACCTTGGTGAGACCATGTCTCTCAGCTGCTTTTGAAATGCTTGTTGATCCCTTTGGAGGAGTGGGATGAAACGGTTGGGGAGAGGGGTTTGGGCTTCCCCGAGGTAAAAAAAAAAAAAAAAAAAGATTAGAAAGATCGCACCTAAATTCAGATTTGGTCCCGCAATTTTTTCAGAAAGGTATACGTCCATTGATGAAATATGGATACAACACATCGAAAAGTGGTGCGATTGCAGTCATCGGGCTCAGCTTTTAAGTTCGACATCTCATTTTGAAGCCACAACTGTCCACAAATAGTCTATTTTGCGTCATCAAATGATTTTTCTCTCAAATTCATGTACATTAGGGAAATAGGAATCTTTAGCGGCCCATTAGTGCTTATCACTCGAAAAGCATTTCAAAGTGTTGACAGGGGGCATGCCTTTGTTTTTTTGGGGTTTTTTTTGGGGGGGGGGGCGGGGGGGTACTTGGATGCCAGCTGCAGCCTGCCACCCTGGTGTGACCAGCAGCTGTTGATGATCGTAAAGACCACACATACATAAATCAGTTCATGTAACTCTCAGGAGCGTGTGGAATGTCTCATTTCGGGGTCAGAAGTGACTTTCTTTGGTCAACGTTTTGCTGACAGGCCTCCGAATGGTTAAAACATGAAAAAAAAACAAAAAAAAAACGATGGACTGAATGGATCACCCTAAAGTGTCCTCTTTTGGAACAGAAAAGAAATCTGTTATAAAAGAAAACCCAAAACAAAACCTTATTATTAAATATTTTTCCACAAAATAATAATCAATATAAAGTGTGAGACCTGTTCTAAAAAATATATATATTAAGAAATATTTGTCCACAGAAAAAATACTAAACATAAAGCATCTGTTTTGAGGTTAATAACTTAATTATTATAAATAAATATTTGCTCACAAAAACTAATCAATATAAAGACCTCTTCTCAAAATAAAATAATTATAAATATTCATCCACCTATAAATGCCGTGTTGCATTTCAGTGTCATTAAAATGCTTGTTTTTGGCTCCTTCGTTCACTCCACAAGCCTCGTGTGGATAAGATGGTGACTGGATGGATGTTTTGCAGCTGCCAGCATCATAAAGAGGCGTGGCAGCCACACTGTGAGAGATGCGGCTTCGGTAAACAAGACGTTTCACTTCCTGGTTAGAAATATTGGTACCTTAAAACTCATATTTAATAAGAACTCAAATGTGGCAAATTTAATTCATTTGCATATATTTAAGTGTGGGAAGTGTAAAAATATGATCTCGGACTAGGACTGGCAAAATGGCCGACTCGATTTCCATTTTCGGGCACGGCTTCTTGAGACTTGTCTTTAGTGGGTCAAGCTACACAAGAATTGCCCAATGGGGCGGGGTGAATCCTCAGTATTCATTCAAGGCCTGTGAGGCCGTGCAGATGGCCCCAATGCCGTAAGCGTTGTGTGTTTCACTCTCCTCCAAGGCGGCCAATGGTCATCAACGCTTTGGGAGGGGTCTGCTACTGCCAGTGAGCCCATGCGTGAGGGGCTTCCATATGACGACACGTGTTCCATATCTGCCAGGCGCGCGTGTCCCTCCTTTCATCTATTTTGAGATTGGACAGCCTCCAGAAAGATAATTTCTTTCTTTCTGCGTGATAAGCAGTGAGTCAGTAAGACGTTCCTCCGATGAGCCGCTCAGTCACAAAGTGCACTTCCCGTCTGTGGCGGATGGCGATGGGAGGAGAGGGTAAAAGTGGCGCGGCAAGGACAAGGCATCCTTCTGTCACGCCCCCTTTTCATTTCCGTCTCCACAAAAACCCTCTCGGACATGCTACTGATTTCACATTAATTACTTCCTGCATATTTTCTACATGGTTTGGTCCTCCATGTAAGATCATCCATTATTTTGAATCGATATGAGGGTTAGAGCAATTATCCTCACCCTTACACTTGTGGCTTTATGACACAATAATGATGTTACGAATGATGGAAATTGCTTAGATCTTTTTTATTTATGATATCATGAAAGAATCACTGGGGGGGTTACGCGAGGGAGGTGAAATTTTCAAACGTAAAATTTCAAAATGCAACGATTCTGACATTTCTATGTGATTGCAACTGGATGTGCGACATTTTGTGTACAAAAATAATAATTGTCCAAATTTTGGACCATGTAAAACCATTATAATTACAATTTAAACAGTTAGCGATAACGATGATCTGCCTCCTTGACTACTAATAATATGGTTTTAGGGTATATTAATTAGCAGGCTTTCATTAAAGACAATATTAGCACATTTCCAAAATAAAAACCCTTGATAAAACACTTATATATAACCCGTGACTGCAGGAATATGGAATCGTTGGAGCGTTGAATGTTTTTTTTTTCTGCCTAAAATTGGCTGGCATGCTAATCGGTAGCATGCTAGTGCTAATTGTAAGATAATTAATAATGAGTTGTTATAACCACCCACTTCAACTTATATTCAACCTTAGAAGATTATAACATATATAAGCAAAATAAATATTTTTTTGTGTGAAGGGGGCGCAATTGGTCACATTTGCTCTGCTTTCACTTTGGAAAAAAAAGATAATTTTTGATCTTTTTACAAAAGCGGTAAGTGAATCATAAATGATTCGTTATTGCGCTGTCAGTTTTAATTAACGTCCTGTTTTTTAATGAAGGGATGGAAATTAAAACGTGTTTTTCAACCCAATTCATCCACTAATGGACAGAGAGTTGATGGATTAATCGATTATTAAAGTGATGTTTAATTGCAGCCTTTAAGATTTTTTTTTTCATAATGCACGTTGAATCTGTTTTTTTTTTTTTTTGTGTCTAACCCGTGTTTCATTAATTATGGCTACAGGCTAAAATGAGCAATGTCGGCAGCGGCGGCGTCCCTTGGCAGCTTAAGTGGGCCTCTCTCGCGGATGAGATGAATAACAAGCGAGCTCTCGGAAATTGACTCGCCTTTTATGTCCCTCGCAGGCCCGCTCAGTTCGCAAGTGTGCTCAAGTTGAGCCGAATGCTTCCAGGACACCTTTGGGATTTTTTTTTTTCCCAACCTAAGTGTTGTGATGTTTCAAGTACGGCAGTCGCACGAAACAGGATTTGTGCGTATTTCCGTCTTTGGTTCTTTACGAGCGTTTAGCGTTGCGTGCAAATTGGGGCTTATTTTGCATGTCACTGACTGAGCCTGGGCGTTAAGGGAAATGGGCCCACATGTGGGGGGGCTTTCTTTATTAGCTGTCAGGCCATACAAGGCTTTTTCCAGCTTCGCATTGGAAACCAAACAAAGAAAACGGATAAATAAGGACGGAACAAAAATGAGAAGTTGTGCGATGGCATCACAAGAAAGCGTTGGTCAATTATTTCTTCACCTTGCTTAATAACCACTGATTGGCCAAGGCAGGCATGGCAAACTATATGGCCCAGTTTTTTTATCCAGCCCGCCGAATTTGAAGAAATTATCAATCAAGAGGCGAGTGATAGTGTTAATGTCCTAAAAGATAGCGGAACTACATTAGGCAATATTGGCCAAACATAAAATCTTGATTTTCCTCAGTCATTCGAGACTACAATTTTAATGAATTGTGAAGGAAAAATAAACCCAACAAACATTTATTTACTGCTGTGATTTCTTTTAAAAAACAAAATATAGTGGAAAATATTCAGGTAAAAATAATAAATACATAATTAAATTACCTTATTTTCCGCACTATAAGGCGCACCTAAAAGCCTTGATTTTTTTTAAAAAGCTGATGGTGCGCCTTATAATCAGGTGCGCCTTATATACAGTATGGATCAATATTGAGATTGGTAGATGGGGAATAAACTGATAAAGTAAGTAAACTTTTTCTTTTGTATGTTTACAGTTTAACAAGGTTGCTCATATTGACTGAGTTATTATGTTATTGAGCGTTATTATTTGAGTTATTATTGTTATTACTTTGAGTATTACTATATTGTAAACATTTAAAAATATGTCATTAATTGAGGGTGCGCCTTATATATGGAAATTAAAAAAAAAGTCATTAATTGAGGGTGTGCCTTATAATCCGGTGCGCCTTATAGTGCGGAAAATACGGTAGCTAATTTTCAAACCTGCGAATTTTAAAGTGTCAGATTTATCGGATTTGATTTATCGGCGAAAATTAAACACTGGCGATTTTTTTTAAACCGGCTGGTGCACGTGTTGATGCAGCTAGGATCATCTTTCAACACTCAGAGAGATGAATCATACACACACACGTTAAGAACACACATTGCTGTTATTGTGTTCAGCTTTGTAGTTGTTTTATCCTAGGCTTCTTTTTGGATCAAACACAAAATGGTGTAAACCTCCCGACCCCACACACACACACACCTACACACATCCAGGCAGGCCTTTGCTCGTATCTTTATCCGGCTACGCACGTGCGTGTCGGTCATTAGCAAATGAAGACTTTTATTAGGCAGCTGCGGTTGGAGCTTAAAGAGCCAGCGCATCTCTCTCACCACGATGATGATGATGATGAAGATGAACGCGTCGGCTCGCTTTTCTTCCCTGCATATTTTACTCCTGTTTATCTCGCGCATTTCTCGTTACGCCTGGTATCTATTCTCAGCAGGCGAGGTCAGAGATGCACACGTGGCGTGCCAATGCCAAGCCTCCCACACACACTCACGCACACATTCGGAGAGGGAGGCCGAAGGACTCACCAATTTTCTGGCCGCGTCTCATGATGCCGATTCAAACTCCTCTTTGTTTGGATGCCAGTTAGAGCGGCTCAATTTGTAAACTAGTATTCCCTCACGATAACAAGCTTCGCCTTTCACAGCCGTGCTATTTTGTGTTTTTTTTTTTTTTTTTTTTTTTTTTTAGCCAAGTGAAATTTTTGAGCGAGGTTTGAACAATGACATTAAGGGGGGAAAAGTTGACCAAGTCTGGTGTGTCAACTTAAATGAAAAACAACAGGAACTCGTCTGGCTGGGCAATAAATAAAATTAAAAAAGACATCAGCGTGTCGAATGGAGGGGGGGGCGCGAAAAGTTTTCTTTTTCCTAGAGGGGGCTTGGCAAAATCTAATTGAGAAGCATTGCTTTAGCTTAACACTTGAAAATATTTGGAAAAAAACACAAATAAGCACCTGGGATTAAATGGATGGACCCTTAAAACGTAAAATGACGTCTTTGGGATTGATTGAGCTAATGATATTTTTCACATACAATTGATATATGTTGAAAAAACATTTTTTCCACTTGCTGTTGACTGCAAACGACATCACGTGTCTAAGGTAATGCTAAGGTAATGACCAATCAATCACAGTTCATCTTATGAATGCCACATGACCAACAGGTGAGCCGTGATTGGTCGCTCCCCGATCCTTGAGCACAGATGATGCCATTTTCAGTCGACAACAAGCAAAAAATGTGTTTTTACGGTAAGAATTGTGCATGCAAAATAATTATCGAATTAATGATGCTCAAAATCTTAACTTTTTACTGCTAAAATGGCAAAAATAAAGGCACTATTCCAATAAGCAATTTTTAGACAAGCCAGGGATGTTAAGTTTCACTTTCAAACTGATTAAAAAAATCCTATTTATTATTTTTGTTTGAACATTTTATTACTATCATTAAAATCCATTCAGATTAAAATCGTCTCATCTCTACGACAAGAATAACAATAATTTATGTAAATTCGGCATCCTACAGCAGTACTTCGATTGCCGCTGCACTAAAACGCGATAAACAGGGGGACGCGCTGAGACTTTTCAAAAGCGCTCGAAAAAGAGAAGTTGCTGGGCATCCTGCGCTTCACAAGTGGGAGGATTTGGCAAGAAAAAAAATATTGCGTCATCATGTCATCTGAATTTGACCCCGGCAAGAGTGGGAGGATGGTAAGATGAAGGGAGAGAGAAAGAGTTGAAGCTCACACCAGGAAGAGGAGGAACAGGAGGCGGAGGAGGACCAAAGGGGGCATGGAAGGGAGGAAAAAATGAGGCATGAGCCAAGGGCCACGAGGATGACGTCAAGATTTTGCTTTGGATCTCCTGCCTTTCCCGGAGGAGAAGAAAAAGTCGATTCCGAGCGCATCGAAGTGCAGGTGTCGAGATGTGCGAGCGAAGGGCGCCACGTGCGCCGCGTCCCAACATGGTCCCGCCCGCCACGCCCTTATTAGTAATTCCACGCGCATCTTATGATGTCGTGTAACTGCCGAGAGCTGTGATTGGTTGCGAGATTGAGAAAACAGGTCTCAAGGACCTCAATTTATACGTTTTTAAAACGTAAGCTAGGTTACGGCGGTCCACTGTATGTATATAAATCTTATTATAACATTTACCACAATAAAAGTAAACCCGTTGTTAAAACACCAAACAAGAATAACATTCAGAGCCGCATGCGGTTTATATTTCATTTTCATCAATCATTTATAGACTGGTTTCTCATTTTATGTTTTTGTTTCCGGCCAAAGATTAATTTCGATGCATCCCTGATGGTAAGGCATTTAAAAAAAAAAATCAATCTGATGTGTAGTAAAGCGGAAGACTTGAAGCTGAAGCCAGCGGCGATGCGAGAGAGGAGCTTATAAATAGAGGGAGAGGAAAGGCCCACTTCCTGTACGCAACCTGACGACGGGATGCGCCACGGTGACACCGGGGGGGAAAAAAAAAAAAAAAACTGGCCGCAAAAAGACGGAAGTTCCAATCTTTCCACTTTTTGGTTTGACGTAGTACTGATATTTTTTCAGCTGTTTCTGCTCATCTGTTTTTTACTTCTCTTTTGTGTGTGAATATTTTCACGCTCGCAGGCATGTACGCACATGGCAAATAAGTATGTGATGTGAATCTCAATTTCTTGACAACAAGAGTGGAATGCTAGAAATAACTTAAAAAAAAAAATACCAGTTCAATCAGTCTCAAGTGCATTTGGATGCAATGAATGTATGTATTGTACACTCCACACCAATAGGGGGCAGTAAGCACACTGCTAGACAATATTGCACCATGATTGCATGTCTCTGGAATGCTGGTCATCACATCAAAATGTCTTATATGATGCACACAATGCAGCTGTTTTGGTTAGCAACAGAGTTTTTGTTGGATTCACACACAAATGCACAACACTAAGACTGCGGTGAGCTACATTTTTTTTTCTCATGTGATGGTTAAGGTTAGGGGCGAGGAAATGCATTATGTCACGGTATGACCTTTGTAAGATAGTAAGACAAACTTTTGTGTGTGCGTATGCACGTTATTGTCTTCCTGCTATTGTGGTTTGTTAATTGCACATTCCTGCGTGTGTGTGCGTGTGTGTGCGTGTGTGTGTGTGTGTGTTGCAGAATAATGTAAGAGATTGGCGTGGCATTTCCTGTTTGTGGCCTCATGTGTCCCGTTACTTATTCATGCGTGTTATTTGCACTGATGCAAAACTAAAACCATTATGATAGCGATATAGAAACTGCACAAACCGTCCGCCGGATTTAAAAATACAAAAAGTTTTTTTTTCTTCTCACACCTCATTGAGTATGCCTGAAAGTTGTGTGTGAATTGATCGGAAGTACAAGCAATACAGATTTAAAGTTGTGAATTGAAATCATTGTTTATTGGATTCTTTCATTACTATTCTGTTTTATTGGTGGCCAAGCACTGGCGCCATTGAAAGTTTTCCCTCGAAACTGGAAGCCTCGTTGTCTCAGGTGTCGCATGCGGGCAGCTCGGATGTCCGGCGGCCGGCTCTCCGGTGACAGATGCGGCCGTTTGGCGAAACTGGTCGCGTCGTGATGATAAAGGTTGGTGGGATGTGGCGACGGCGGAGGAGAGGGAGGGGAAACACGGTCTTGTGGCGACTGCTCGGGCGCAGGTGGGTGCTCTACCGTTCTTAAAGTTCGTCTTTCTTGGATGCACATTGGGAATTCCAAAATTAACATGGCTCAAATTCGTAGTAATATATGTCATTTACAAGACTTAAAATTATTTTATATATGTGTGTGTGTGTTTATATATATATATATATATATACCTCTAATTTGATAGTAGGATGTATCCATTTTAGCGTGTTTGCACTGTCATCAAGCTCCACCGTTTTGACTTTTTTTTTTTTTTGTCAACAACAAGGCTGCATGGATCATTTTTCCAGCGTACTTTGACCCATTATGAAAAGGAGAATGTGGTGACTACTTAGTTATCACACTACAGGGAGTGGTCCGTCTCTTGGCTAAAATACTGCAAAAATGATGCGGAAGAAAATAGGTGGCTAGGTGGATACTATTAAATTAGAGGTTTTATATATATATATATATATATATATATATATATATATATATATATATATATATATATATATATATATATATATATAATTTGATAGTAGTATGTATCCATTTTAGCGTGTTTGCTCTTTCGTCAAGCTCCACCGTTTTGCCTCTTTTTTGTCAACAACAAGGCTGCATGGATCATTTTTCCAGTGTATTTTGACCCATTATGAAAAGGAGAATGTGGTAGCTGTTTTTAAATATTTTTTGAAGGGTCTCGTCAGAATTTTTAGGTTTAAAACAAGTGTGAAATCTCCACAGTATGTGGGGATGAGGTGACAGTGTGCGCTTTTGAGATAAAGGTACTGCCGCTGAGCCCACACTCCTCCTCGTCCTGCGCAGGCGTGTCAAAATTGTCCGAGGGTGCGGAGTTGGGTTCTTCCCGCTCGCAGCTGCTTTGTCATCTGTGGTGAAAGCGCGGCTGAAAATATTCAGATGGAGCCGGTGAGAGCCGTGTTTCTTTTCAATTCGACTGACGCACTTGAGCTGTTTGAGCATCTCTCGTGGGCATGCACAAGTATGCTCTTTGTCCAAATTTTTTTTCTAGATCTTTCCGCGCACTAGAACAAATCGGGTGAACCAGAGGAGAAAATAGCGAGGCAGAGTTCTGCACTAGTTCACATTTGCTGGTGCAATGTGTTGGAGGCAGAATTTTATGTCACTATTAACCCCTGGTAGGAGTATTCTGACTTTTGAAGACTTTTGCATCTTGGGAGTCCAGGCTAAGCCAATCATCAAAGTTTTTGAAAGGCTCGCAAATGTCATAAGTTGCCCACTTGCAGCCTCCTAATAATTTTTTTGTATGTTTTTCCTTTCATACCACACATCAAAAACATCAAAAAGCCCAAGTTGGGTCAAAATTTCCCCCAGGGGTTAAGTAGCGCGCAAGTCAATATTTTTAATTATGTATAGCCTACTATGGAGGACCAAAAATGCCAAATTAAATAAATAAATGTACCATTATATCAAATTGTCATTTATTATTTAAATGTTTAATTATTTAATTAAATGCTTCATTCATTAGATAAATGTTTCATTAATTAATTAAATATGGAATTAAATAAATCAATGTTTCATCAAACGTGTCCTTAAAAATTAATTAAATGGTTCATTCATTAAATAAATGTTTATCAATTAATTAAATGTGGAATTAAATAAATCAATGTGTTGTTAATTAAGTTATTATTATATTAAAACAAAAAATTATTTAATTAATTTCATGGTTCTATGCGACGCTCACCAAAATATTTGAAAGTCACGCGGTGGCGAGCGCATCCCTGGATGTCATTTTCGTATTTACCAGATAAGACGACGGGCGTCCCGCTGCTTCGTCGCCACGGCAACGCCGATAGCCCACCTCTGCAAGGAGGGGGAGGATGAGGACTAAGAGGCGGGAAGAACGCATACAGCAGGAAGAAGCGTTTGTGTTTTTCATCGGATATTTTTAGACACTGTAATACGCTCCTGCTTGTGAATAGTTTTAAATTGCCGCAAAAAAAAACAGTTGTTTGATCAAAATAAAATGTCTAAATATAATATACCATATAATGACATCTACGTATAATCAACTAAGATTCAAGTGAGTGGCTATAATTAATCATTTTTTTTGTCTTCTAAACCGAATTATTAGACACCAACAACAATTTCTTTTGCTAACCGGTTCACAGCTACGTAAGGTTGGATTACATAACAAATGTAGTAGTGTCCTTAAAGCGGTCCTTCTTGAGTAGTGGGGCAGGACCCCCGGGCCACAGATGACCCTAGGGAAAAAACTTTGCCGTATGAGGAGTAATTGCAATAAATTGAGGATTTTAGGCACTTTAATGCACAGATCCTTGTAGAAAACGGTAGCACAAACTTGGATCCGGCAAAGCTTCGAGGTGGATGGTTTTAGTGGACCTAATTTTAAAGTGGAGTGACCCGATTTGGTCAACTTCTATGGAGTAAGATAGCTGTCAAAAAGACGTATGCGTGTTCAACAATTCGCATGAATACAACTCTAAATTTGGTTAGGTTAGAATTGTTTTACGACTCTAAATTGTGTTGAGTTCAAAACTGCCCGGCATGTTGTTTGCTTTGAGTAGATTGGGACAGGCTTGGACCTGATGCCGCCCCGCCGCTTAGTATGTTGGTGCATGCGGCGAAGCGGTGTCATTTCTCGCTCATGTCTCCTCAAGGCCCGACTTTCACTCCTCCCTAGGAGCTGTCAACACATTTGTGTTCGCATAAGCAGCAGGTGATATTAAAGCACGAGTCAGCCAATAGGTCACGCTGTTAACAGGCCTTGATGTTTGCCTCTCACAAGAATGCGTACGGGGTTTGTGTGTGTGTGTGTGTGTGGGTTAGGGGGTTCCTCTGGTGTGGCTTGCGTCCAGTCAGCATACGTCCTCGCATTTCTGCCCTTGTCACCCACGCAATACTATTTTTATCCCAGGAGTCTTTGTGTACAGGTGTATGTGTGTTTGTGTTAGTGCGCGTGCGTGTCATCAGGTTCCAGGGTGTGTAAACAGACTCCTCTTTGTCCTCGGGCCTGACAGTCGGAGACAGGCGGCCCAGAAGCACATTGAAACCTAGGCGGCTCACCGCACAAAACTCCCTTTATCATTTCTTCAGAAAAGAATGAAGTCATTGATTTTTTTTTTTTTTTCCGATCCGACGCGTACAAGGCAAAAACACCCCAATAAAGTGCTAAGAGCCGTGTGTCAAAATCAAGTTTTGAAACATGCTAATGAACAGCAGAAAAAACGAAGAGCTGAGGCACGCTTCCGCTAGAACGTCCGAAAAGCCGTTCTTGCTCATCCTCCAATTTGGAATCTTACTGAAAGCACCAAATCACCATCCACCATTAGGAATAAAACAGTACATTTTTCCAAAATTCTCAATACTATATTTTTTTAATGTCCTCCCCCAGGAAAGCCATCTCTCGCTCAGGCCTCCAGCACCTGGGCCCGCCGCAGACCGCCCTGCCCCCCGCCTCCAACGGTCCCAGCAAGGAGCCTCGCACCTGCATGGACTGGACGGTCAGTCGAACAAAACATTCACTACGTTTTTTTTCTTATAACACTTTTATTGAATCGCTGTATGCATTATCGCCTTCCTGGACATTTGCTAGTCAGTGACTTGCAAACTATCTGTAGAAGCTTCATGGGGCTTCATGTGCATGACTTGTTGGGGAAAGCAAAGGTCAATAACACCCTGAAGTGGACAGTGATTGCCTGTCATTGTGTAGATTTCAAACTTGCAGTCCTTGAGGGACGGTATCCTGCATGTTTTCCAGTTTTCTCGCCCCAACCAACACACCCTGATGTATATATATATATATATATTGCAAATTTAACTTGAGTGCATAATAGTAATCAGATAATCTTAGGCAATTTTGATAGAGGGTTAGTATCAGTATCAGTCCTGTTTTTTGTAACCTTGTGTTGTTCCTGACTCATCTCCTGTTCAATCTAAAGAGACATTTAAAAGACCTCTACTGCCAAGTGGTCCATTATTATCAGCACTTGAGCCACAAAGCAGCGCTCAAGCACTCTTACGTTCATTTTTGCCTGGGATTTATAAGAGGTGCCATTCGCCAGAAATTGGTACGGTTGCGTCACAGTACTTTCAATAGATACACATTTTATTGTGCGCATGTATAAGAATGAGACCGCTGCCGACATCTTCACAGTAGCGTCGGAAAAGCACGCACGCAGCTATTTTTAGTCGGCCGCGGCACAGTCGAAGCACAAACGGATCTTCAAAGAAGGAAGCGTTTACATTAGCCAAGGCAGAAAACCCAAAAAAAGACTTCACGAGACACTTTGATGTCAAGCATGACATCATCTTGGTTTCTCTTCTTGTTTTTGAACTTGAACTTTGAACCTCCGTCGTTGCTCCGTGCAGAGGCTAAAGAATATGTGCCCGTCAGGATATTACACAGCCTATGTTGCAATTCAAAGGCAAAAATCAGCCCGATGAAACTTGCATCTCAAGGTGCCAAGCCAGGCTCTCCTGTGGCTCCAACCGCAGGGACGCTTCCGTCCTCCACGTCACCACTGGCCTTTAGCGCTCTGCACGACGCACACACCCGCGCGGTGGTATGCAATCAATGATCTCAATCATCGCTCATTAATAAAACATCAGGGCTTGATTTCAGCGGGTCACGTAGGTCCAAACAAGTGGTGTCCTGCTCGCTAGCGGCAATTATGTGCTTGACACGCCGGTGGAGCGCTCTCACCGGCGACGCTCCCCGTTTAAGTGAGGAAACATTATCATTCCGCTCATGACGGAGGTTTCAGATGGACGGATGAGATCAGCTGACAGCACTTAAATGTCTGTCAAATTGTTTACATTGCTTATAGCTTTACTCTGTTTAAGCATTATTGTCCACTAGTTGATGACTCACTACCAGCCAATTAGAAATTGATTTTAGGCATCTATCTGTCTGGAATTTCATGGAATCTTAAAAAAATATGAAAATACCTCACTGGCATTGAAGAGTTAATTCAAAGTAAAATCATCTAATAAACAGTATTTCCTTTCAAAATACAACGGTTAAACAAAACTACCAAATCTGACTCTTTCAGCCATTTTCTTTTCTAATCTTCTAACTCAAGCAATGAGGTGGTAGGCCAAAAAACGTTTTCGAGTGAAACTACCGTACATAAACGTCCATTTTTGTCTGTCTTCATGCCGGTGTCTCTCTCAGTTTGGTTTGAAAGTTAGCTGGGTTCACCTGCCACAGGAAGTCAATAGAACTGAGTTAACAAATGGGAATATTCGAATTGCCGTTTTAATATTGTAAAAGCCACCTGCTCATGTGCGCCCCCGATGTCACCCGGCAGGAGAACGCGGTGAACGGGGAGCACCTGTGGATGGAGACCAGCTGCTCGGGCGAGCTCTGCTACCTGGGGGAGGACGCGTGCCTCGTCAAGGCCGCCGTGAGTCCCCAGCCTCGGCTCTCTGCGCGTGCACGTTCCCACGCTAGTTTTGAATTTTTACACTGAATATGGCTTTCGAAAAAATAGATGTTGGAAATTGTGGAGAAAATTGCAAGAGAATCTGTTCGCAAAAATAAATCATTAACTTAATTATTCATAAATGTTTGCCCCCCCCAAAAAAATAATCAACATAAAGTGCCATGCCTTGACCTATATTGTTAATATCATATATTAACGACATATGTAGCATTCTGAAGAATTTTAAGAAAGTATTATTCAGTCAGCGTTGGGTAAACAAACAAACAAGTTTTGAGAGCTGTCAATATAATTTGCAGACAGGACCGAGCAGAATTTGCAAAGCGTGTCAATCATCAAGATGCCATGCTGATATTCGGATGGACTTTTGCCCTGCTTCAATGTGGGATGAGCAAAGTCCATTAAGAAAACACTCAGTCCAAATACCAAAAAAGGAGCTTCACCCAGTAAAGACTAATGAAGCGTTGGCTCGCTGACACTCCAGTGCTTCTCAACCTTTTTTTCAATGATGTAGCACCAGTTCGAACCATATTTGGAGGAAGGGAAAATAAGTCTTAAAACAGAGTGCTACGTTATTTTCTGTCTGATTTATTGAGCTTTGGACCTATCTTGGTCGCGTCATCTCCAGGCGTGTTTGAGTCAGCAACTCTCGAAGATATAGTAGATGGTATAACGTCGTCTATTTGATTTCTTGCTCATCTGTTAAAAAGGACTGTGCATCGGTGTAACAGAGCGTCAAAATAATTGTGATCAATTAATTACCATCATTTGGATCGTCAATCACACCCTGAAGTGCACACTGGTGTTTGTTATAACCCGATAGGCTCCTGTTGAGGGTGGGAGGGCAAAAGGAAGATAGAACGCATGCCTTTGCTTTTATCTAGCGCTTGCCCGTGCTGGTACGTTGCATACCTCACTTCAAACTGTGTGTGTTTGTCTTTGTCCTTGAAGAAGTCTGCGCCTAGGAGGAAGTGCGCCGCCTGCAAGATCGTGGTGCACACCAGCTGCATGGAGCAGCTGGAAAAGGTAGATACGAACGCAAGATGACCTGACTCGGGCGGCGTTTCATGTTGCTTCTGTGTTTAGATCAACTTCAGGTGCAAGCCGACTTTCCGAGAGGGAGGATCGCGATGCCTGCGGGACGTAAGTCAACGTCTTGAGAAAGGACACACACAGCACACAAGAGCGGAGATGAAAGTGTCTTGTCTGTGATGGCAGAACGTGTCGCTGAGGCATCACTGGGTGCACCGGCGGAGGCAGGAGGGCAAGTGCAAACAGTGCGGAAAGGTTCGTGCCAAAAACCTCCACGCCGTATTGTGTCCCAATATGTCCCAATGATTTTTGTCCCTCTTTGTTCGCCCCACAGAGCTTTCAGCAGAAGTTTTTCCACAGTAAAGAAATCATTGCCATCAGCTGCTCGTGGTGTAAACAGGCAGTAAGTGTGTCCACCAGAGATTTCACTAAGAAGCTGAAATTTCACCCAGATGGTGACAAAATGTCAAACTTCAACATGGCATGACTACTTAGTTATCACACTATAGGGAGTGTGCAAAAATGATGCGGAAGAAAATGACTAAAAATGATCAAGATACTGCACAACATACATATATAATATATACATACACACAAATATATTATCATCTTCATTTCAGATGTAATAAAGTGTTTGCGGCCCCCGGTGTGGTCTTACCTGTGGAAACTGGGTCAAAATAGCAATTTGAATATTAAAGTTTGCCGACCCCTGGTCGACGTACAACACAGGTGTCAAAGTCAAGGCCCGGGGGCCAGATCCGGCCCCGCCGCCTCACTTTTTGTGGCCCGTGAAATGCTGATTTGACTTCAAGTTTCTGACTAAAATACCAAGATTGCAAGTTGTCTTTAACTTTTTAAAATTTGGGGGAAGAAAAACAAAAATGTTCTTATTCCCCAAACCTCTTGATGTCCCAAATCTGGTTGAAAATTGATACCGAGGGGTTAAAAAATTGTGTTCCATATTCCTAACAAGAGCCATGTGTGTGTGTGTGTGTGTGTGTGTGTGTGGATGTGTGTGTTGCGTGGGCAGTTCCACAACAAGGTGACGTGCTTCATGCTGCAGCAGATCGAGGAGCCGTGCTCCCTGGGTGCCCACGCCGCCGTCATCGTGCCTCCGTCGTGGATCATCAAAGTCCGCAAACCGCAGGTAGGCACAAAGCAGCACCTCACTCCTCCTTTGACCGCTAACTGCTCCACTCCTCATACCTGCGCAGAACTCGCTCAAGAACTCGGCCCGGAGGAAAAAGCGCACGTCTTTTAAGCGCAGGACCAGCAAGAAGGGCCTGGACGTAAGTTTTGTAGCCTAGCGTTTGGACTCAAGAAACGTCCCATGTCATGGAACGCTAACTTGGTCTCGTCAGGAGACCAAATGGCGACCGTTCGTGCTGAAGCCGCTCCCCTCGCCGCTCATGAAGCCCATCCTGGTTTTCGTCAATCCAAAGAGCGGCGGAAACCAGGTCGGTGCGCAACCGCAACCGTGACAAATTTCAACAAATTTGTCCCCGGCCATCCAAGCCCCTCTGCTTCCTGTCCGCAGGGCGCCAAGGTGCTCCAGATGTTCATGTGGATCTTGAATCCGCGGCAAGTCTTTGACCTGTCGCAAGGCGGCCTACGAGAGGCGTGAGTGGTCTCGTCGCAAATGTCCAACGTATGGCTTGAAGGCCCAAACTGCTTTTTCCACCTTCTCCGCTCTCAGGTTAGATTTATACCGGAAAGTGCCAAACTTGAGGATTCTGGCCTGCGGTGGCGACGGCACGGTAACTTTGATTTCCTTTTTGGCATGCGGCAACCGCCTGCTTGCTATACTGCATTTTTTTATTTATATATCTAACTGATCATTTTGGGGATGTCCAAAATCCAGGAGGAATTCCTGTCTCACCATAAAAATGGATCAGCCATTTACGTTCGCTGCAGCTCATACTCTGTTTGTATCTGAAGGTGGGCTGGATTCTGTCCACGCTGGATGAGTTGCAGATGAACCCCCAACCTCCGGTGGCCGTCCTTCCTCTGGGAACAGGAAACGACCTTGCCAGGACACTCAACTGGGGTGGGGTGAGTTCTCAACCTTGACCCTTGACTGTGATGCACACGCTTTGATTTCTGTGCTTTATATCATCACTGAGCGGGTTATTATTTATACTGTATATTCATACATCCGCTCCACTCCACAGGGCTACACAGATGAACCCGTGTCCAAGGTTTTGGGTCACGTGGAGGACGGCTCGGTGGTGCAGCTGGACAGGTGGAACCTGCAAGTGGAAATGAGCAGCCCCGAGCAGCGCCCTCAAGACGGCACGCAGAAGGTGAATAAGAAAACCAATGTGGAGATTTTGTTGAAGGAACATCAACATAAGATGATTTTCAAAGCGTCTTTTTCTGCTGTCCGCAGCTGCCTCTCAACGTCTTCAACAACTACTTCAGCCTAGGCTTTGACGCTCACGTCACGCTGGAGTTCCACGAATCCCGAGGTGGGCCCCAAGCCAGGTTCCTTTTTCTCGCGTTCACTCCTTCAACATCTCATGCTGTCTCTTTTTGTCTTCCAGAGGCCAACCCGGAAAAGTTTAACAGTCGCTTCCGCAACAAGATGTTCTATGCAGGAGTGAGTCCGGTTTTACTTCTAGCCGCGCTCACCCACCAGCCATAGAAAACTCGAACCTCATACAAGCGTTTCACTTCGTAAATTGGAAACGTAACAAACTTTTTTTTTTTTTCTCTGTTGTGTTGCTGCCAGGCGGCCTTCTCAGATTTCCTCCAGAGAAGCTCAAGGGACTTGTCCAAGCACGTCCGAGTTGTGGTGAGTGCCGATGTCTTGTCATAATTCCCAAAAAAAACTTTTTAGGCCACACTTTAACCATATATTTTTTTTATACTGTCTGTAAGTGTCTGGGTTTGAAGATCTGGACCCTGTAGACCACGGGTGTCAAACTTGAGGCCCGGGCGCCAGATCCCTTCAACAAATGTTGATTTAACTTCCAAGTTTCTGGCTAAAATAGCAGTTTTGCAAGTTATCTTCAATTGTTAAAAATTTAGGGGGGGGTTTGAACAAATTTTTCCAGCCTCTGTTTTCAAAATGACCAAATCAAATGATTTAGGTTTTATTTATTAGTCTACTTGAATAATAGTATTAATATTGGGATAATTTTGAGCATGTAAGTTTACTCAAGTTTACTTTAAGAGCAGGCAAAGTACTTCCTGTGAGTTGTGTTAAGCCTTCCTGTTCATGTGCTAACAATGCTAACGTTACATTTCCAGTGATTTAGGCATGATTTAAGTCCACAGGTGCAATAGTACTCATTTTGGGATAGTTTTATGCATGTAAGTTTACTTAAGTCTTCTCCAGGTACTCCGGTCTCCTCCCACGTTTCCAAAAACACGACCATGTTCGGTGCGTTTTTGTTTTGCAGTGTGACGGCACCGACCTAACGCCGAAGATCCAGGAGCTGAAATTCCAGTGCATCGTGTTTCTCAACATTCCCAGGTGGGTTTCTCTGGGCTGCTGATTGTTCAGAGCTAGCGCTAACATGGATGCACTTCAGGTACTGCGCAGGCACCATGCCTTGGGGGAACACCGGCGACCACCGTGACTTTGAGCCGCAGCGCCATGATGACGGCTGCATCGAGGTCATCGGCTTCACCATGGCCTCGCTGGTACGACGCGCGATCGGTTCGACGCCGGACCAAATTGGGCTTTTCCATCCACTCTAACAAATCCACATTTATTTGGTGGGAGCAATTCCAGGAATTTGGACCATTTGAAATCAAAATACTGTCGTTCTCAAAACAATTCATTCATTGCCAAAAATTGTGATGGATTAATTGGATAATACAATGTTTCTTAAATGGGAGTTATCAATAAAAGAGACTGGAGGAAAGAACACATTCTGAGTCAGAACAACAGAAGGACTAACGCTTTCTTACCGGCGCTCGTGTTGTGGTTTACAACCTTTGTGACTGGAATTTGCCCGTATCAGTCTCCCAATATTCAGAGAAATTCCTTTGTTGACCTTGGGGACACAAAGTAGCATAGCATCTAGTTCTTTGCGTTTAAGCATCGATTCCCCGAACGTCCTCCAGGCGGCGCTGCAGGTGGGCGGTCACGGCGAGCGGCTGCACCAGTGCAGAGAGGTGGTCCTCACCACGTTCAAAACCGTCCCAGTTCAGGTTGGTGATAAAACACTTTGGCTACTTTTTTTTTTTTTACTTGAGTGCCTTTTCCAGTCCATTATCCCCCCTCATGCACAGGTGGACGGCGAGCCGTGTCGATTGGCGCCGTCCACTCTGCGCATCTCACTGCGCAACCAGGCCAACATGGTCCAAAAGAGCAAGCGGCGCACCTCAGTACCCCTGCTTAACGAGTAAGTCCCACGCACACCAATTCCGTGGCGTCCGCCGCTGTCAAGAACATGCTGATGTGCGTGTGGCCACTAACATAACGCTCCTCCATCCCGCCACTGCACTCATTTTCTTCATCTTCCAAATGTGTGTGTGTGGGTGTGTGTGCACTGCAATAACTCAAAGCAAGATGTGGATGGTGGCCCCAACGTCTCGTACAGTTTGGATTACTGTAATTCCCGCATTTTTACTGATAATAATTACCGTAATTACCCCGGGCCTTGAGTTTAATACCAGTGCCTTAAGTCTTGTAGTTTTCTACTGGCTGGTTGACTATATCATATATTGAAATGATGGCTTTTAGTTTTGCTGAGTTTTTGCAGTGTGTGTGTGTGTGTGTTAGAAACATGACTAACAGCAGTGTGCAACTCTCTTAAGTGTGCTGCAGTAACTTTTGTGGGCTGCTCAACTGACCACTTTTCTCCATCCTTTTTGTCTTTCTCTTCTTTCCCTCCATCTTGCTGCCTCGGCAACGTTTCTTATCATTTGCATCCTTCCTTCCTTGCTCCTCTCTCGCTATGCCTTCCCCGTTCTCTCTTTGGCTCTCTCTTTCTCTCTCGCTCTCTCTCTCGTTGGTGTGTGTGTCTGTTTGTGTGTGTGTATGCGTGTGTGGCGGTAGTATTCAGAAAGTGTGTGCAGCTGATCTGCGCCGCCTCTCTGCTCCCCCTGACTCCTTCTCAGTGTAAGTACCTCACCCATTGTCCAAGTATTGTCATTTTGCGCGTGTGTGTAATGTGTGCACATAGGACTTCTTTGTTGATGAATTAATCTACAATAAATATATATAAAAATATATAGACAAAAAAATGTGTGTGTGTGTGTGTGTGTGTGTGTGGGTGTGTGTTTGTGTGTATGTTTTATATAAATGTTTAAACCACCACTGATATATATATATATATATATATATATATATATATATATATATATATATATATATATATATGTATATATATATATATATATATATATATATATATATATATATATATATATATATGTGCATGTATATATGTATATATATATATATAAATATATATATATACTGTATGTATATATATATATATATATATATATATATATATATGTATATATGTATATACAGTTTCTGACAGTACGATAACGAGCAAAAATATGGTATCGCGATATCAACGTATTGAATTTACAGGTCACGAAACATATAATTTTAAAGTCTTTAAAATCTTTCTTTTTTTTAAAACATCTACATTATAAAAATAGACTTACCAGTTTAGACAGGCTCAGACGGTTTTAAATATGCGTGACTTATGCGGTCCAATGCATCGTCCATTGCATAATATGCACACACAGTTTGGCATTGTATTACTGCCACATTTTTTAAGCGTGTCTGAAACTGAGAAAGCAGCATGCCGTCGTCTTCTTCTCTCGTCTTTGTGCTTCTGCTGCTTTTGTGTCTTAACAGCAACTTGTCATGCGCAAAAGAAAACTTGGATTAACACTCTTGAGCAAAGCCTTTCCTTTGTGCACATGACGCAGTAGGTCTTGACGCTCACTTTGTGTCGGCACATTCAAGCGCGTGCGCTTTTCTCGCAGCCCCCACGCCGTCCCCGAGCGACTTCGGCTGCGGGTGAACCGCATCAGCCTGCACGAGTACGACCGGCTGCAGTACGACAAAGAGCGTCTGCGAGACATCTGTAAGTATTATTTTTGACATTCTTTTCGCCAAAGCCTTGTTTTGACAAGAGCCGTGTTTGTGTTCCAGCGGTCCCAGTGGGGATCGTGGTGGTGAGGGGCGACTGCGATTTGGAGACGTGCAGACTCTACATTGACAGACTGCAAGAGGCGAGATCTTCCTCCTCATCCACTTGCTTTCTCTCTCTTTTATTCTTCTCCGTCCTAAATCTCCTCTGTGCTCACCAGGACTTGCATCAGGCACCTCTTGGCTACAGAGTGCACTACCAGGTAAAACTTGACAGACTCCACTGTTAACATTGCCCAGGAGGTTCTTCACCTCATAGCGCGTGCTTCACTGCACACCTAGATGAACGAGAAATCTTTTGTTTTAAAATTGTCAAATACGTCTTTTTATGGAGGATAGCTTTGCCAATATATTTGCCAATTGAGCACTGTCGTAATAACTTGTAAAAACCTTAGCATGGACTCCCATAATGCAAAAGTCTTCAAAAGTCATAATGCTTTAATTACGACATGTCAAATATTCCTATTTCAGTTTCATAAATATATAAATATACAGCGTAGTTATTTTTGCTATTATCGCATTTTTACCATTTTTGTATATGCCAAAGAACAGTTAAATATGGTTAAATATTTATCGATAGGGCTGAAGCCGCCGAACATTTAGAGGTATTGAAAGTAAATATATGTTTATATTTGAGGATGTTATGACCCTTTCAAAGTCAGCCCACGTTGGGTGACGATAAGGCCAGGCTAGTGGAAAAAAAAAAAAAAAAAAAAACGGACACCCAGGGCTTAACGAAATCAGCTGGAGACATCATAACTTTGACATGATCCTCTTCGTTTTAGTAATATTCCTGTGTGAACAAGGATGGACTCGGACATTGGTTTAGTCTGCTCGCTTCTTTTAATTGCAACTAATGCCTTAACAACCTCAGCTAATGCAAGCTGTCGTTAGCTCTTATGTGGATGATGGATCAATCTTCCTTGAATGGTTAGTTAAAATTTTAAAAATGGTTGATTTTAAATTCATCTGTCAATGACTTTTAAGGACTCTTACATGTTTAATATACATATAACATTACGTACGTGTGAATTAACTACAAGTTCGCGTTTGTTGACTTTAAGTGGTAATCATTACCGGGCTAATGCTACTTTCTGGCTAACCGGTTAGCATAGGGAACTTTGGTTGGTCTCAAAAATTTCATATGTTTCAAAGATACTAAATAATGTCTGCAGGATGAGATTCGGGGGATGCCCAGGTCCACCTCGGCCGGCAGACTTTCTTCCAATTGGAGCTTCTTGGATTGTGAGTTAAAAAAAAAAAAAAAAAAGAAGCACACTTTCACAATCACAGGATGGAAGTTGAATGTCTTTTTCCTGTTTTGTTTTGCTTCCGCAGCCACGTCAGCCGATCGCTTCTATCGCATCGACAAGGCTCAGGTACCCAGATCAGCCGATGTTTATCTCATTCAATTACGAAGACATATTTTTACGTGTTTTATTTGTCCACGCATTCGATGCCAGTTACGTATTTATACCTTTTTAATTTTTTTTCAAGTGTTTGGCTAAAGGAGTGTCTGTAAATGACTAAATGAATTAAGGACTGAAGTAACTGATTACTTTGGTCAAAGCCTAACGTACTCGATTACTTCATTACCACAGGAGTGTATTACTTTATTACTATTGGTAATAACAGTACTTTTAGTACATCAAAATCAATTACGGGATTACTTGTGGTCCTAAAGAAATTGATTACTTTTTTTTTTTTAAACTTAACTAATTTAATTTATTATTATGTACAGTATTTACTTTATTTTATTTTATCTTTTTGGAATGAGTTGATGGGATATTTTTTTTCCTACCATCAGGAGCACCTTCATTTTGTCACAGAAATTTGCCAGGACGAGATGTTCATCCTGGACCATGAGGGCCCTGCAGGGGGCCAGGTGGCTTCGGCCGGAATGCCCGACCTGGTGGTGGAGCCGAACGCCGGGTGCGAATCACCTTTCAGCACTACTTCATTTATACCAGCAAAACACGCAAATTTTTGACTGGCAGCAGTCATCTGAAATGTCATCTATGTTTCTAGTGCGCCTTTGACGCCCGAAGAACAAGGTACACACACACCAAAAAAAAAATAAAAACACTCACATGCAAAGTGATGCTATTCATGTATAGCATTTTATGAATGCTGAAGAGCCACCAAAACAGGCAGTTTCCTCAGAATTCCACTTTTTTCATGTTTTTTTCCCCACATTTATTGTGTGTTTGATGACAGCCCTGCTGATGGCCGCCAGCTCAGGGGATCTTTCCAAGGTACCACACCCACACACACACACACACACACACACACACTTGGACAACCATATTTGACTGCCGTGTGACGCTTTGGCAGTTGTCGGAGTGCGTGCGTCACGGCGTTAGTCTGCTGGTGCGAGACGCCACCGGTTGCTCAGCGCTGCATAAAGCCTCGCAGAAAGGACACGCCCCGCTGGTGGTCTTCATCCTGCAGCAGGGTATACCAAACATAACCAAATATATATATATATATATATATATATATATATATATATATATATATATATATATATATATATATATATATATATATATATAAATAAACATCTCTTTTTCCTTCCTCAGGATCCAAAGTGCTTCTCGATTTAGCGGACAGAGAAAAGTATGTGGGATTTGAATCTTCTCATCACTTAACCTGCTTTTTTTTTGCGTATAAGTCGAGTTTGAATTTTAAAGTATAGTAAAGTAGTCGCTAGTCTTTTGCAGTGCTAACACTCATGAATAAAATGACCCAGGCAGGATAGACACATTAACCAGGTGGTATGTATGGTATACTTTTTTTTTTTTTTTTTAGTTTAAACTCTACTACAACTAGTAATTTATGACACGAATTTGGAATGCTTTTATTTTGAAAATCTTTCCAGAAGCATGGTCGTTACAGCGGTCTACTTGACTTTTCAGTGTAAAATTTTTTGCATGGAAATTGGCATGGAAATTGACCGTTTTGCAACAGAAAATTAGCGAGAAGTTGCTCCATGAATATGTCCTGTCCCTGTCACAGCTTTAAAAAAGCAGTCCACTCAATGTGCCGATGGCGGCAGAAGGCCTGTTTGAATCTCACGTAGCCCCATTTGAGAAGTCTCACCTCCTTCTTCCATCTGTGTGCATGTGTAGAGGGGACACTGCCTTGCACAAAGCCGCCATGGAGAAGCAGCACGCCGTGTGTCGCTTGTTGGTGGAAGCAGGCGCCTCTCTCCAGAAAACCAACTTTCAGGTATGGTGAACACAGCCAAGGTACAGTGGTACAATTCAGATTAAAATCGATATTGTAAATTCATATTAGAAAGGGAGACATGGCAGGTTGTGATGGATTTCAGAACCTGAATTTTTCATAACTAGACGTCGTACGTAGAGGTACAACTCTATTGTCTTTTGGAACATTTCATCTCTTGTGGGTGTTGTTTTTTCATAGGGGAAGACGCCAGTGGAGCAGGCAGCAGGTGACTCAGAGCTTATCTCCTACCTGAGCAGCCAAAAAACACCTTCCGCCCCTCAGGAGGACTTGGAGACGGCAGTCTAACGCACAGCCACACACACACACACACATTTCCACACACAGACGGTGATGTCGTGACGCGTCCCAAAGTGGCAGCTCAGTGGACATGAATTCATCGCCTGGCTATTTATTTTGTATTTATTGATCGCTATTTATATTTATTGGGGCTTGTGGATTGCGGGAGACGAGTCAAGTGCACTTTGGAGCGGCCGCCATCTTGCGTCACCATTTCCATGTGGGATTCCCTGTAAAAAAAAAAAAGAAGTCAGTGTGTTGAGGGGTCTGCACCCCATCCAAGCCTTTGTGCCAAAGACGTTTATGCGCATGCAGGAACATGGCTGCATTCAAGTCAGTGTTTTTTCACCAGTTGAAAAGCTACCACTAACACAAAAATTGTGAAAAATTGCACATTTCAGCAAGATCATTGATAAACCAAGCTTGAGGTGTGGACATACACCCAAATATGGTTTTTGGGCGCCATGATTTCAGATGGAGACATTTCGCGGGACAAAACGAACCCCTGTGCGGTATTTTGTCCAAATCTTTGATCTTGACATCGAAGGCATTCCTCATCAAAGGGAAAGCATTGAAAGCAGGCACTAGGGAGCTGAAATTTCACCCAACGTGTCAAAACGGAACGACCAATTGATTATCTCACTACCAGGGGCGTGCCATCCATTGGCTAAAACGCTGCGGGAATGATGTGGAAGAAAATGACCGAAAAATGATCAAAATACTGCACAAAGGGTTAAACATGCCACTGTATTATTATCACACACGTCTATATTCTATTTCTACTTGAAGGACAACTGGTTTTGAGAGGGAAAAAAAATCATCAGAGGAAAGGCTTGTTGCAAAGTTGTCATATCGAAGGTGAGCCAAGGTGTGTGTGAGAACTCTGAGCCATTTTCAATGCAATATGAAGATATGGCGTCTTGTTGCATTTTTACATGAATGCTTTGAATGCTGCAGCAAATGGAGGTGCCCAGGTCGCCTTGGAGATTGTCTTGATTTTTTTTTCTTTGTCCCATGCTATTTATTCACACATTTTTATCACGTCTAAGAAGAATTTCGCCATTGTAAAATGTGCAGTTTGGTCAAATAACTCATTCTATCCCAAAGACACATTTTTACGTTTTTTTTTTCTCAAGAGTCCAAACTTGTTTATATAGTTTGTCTGTTTGGCTGAAGGAGGTTCTAATAATTGCTGGTATACTTAATATACTTAAGTATTAAAGTAGTTTATTACTGTAGGTAATTCAATCCTAAATCAATTACATTAGCTAATTACATACTAATTTTTACTTTGTGTAAGTACTTAAATAATTGACGACCTGAGTCACGAAAATACGAGGTTAGATACTAAACGACTAAAGTAATAGATTACTAAGGTTAATAAAGTAATGAAATTCATTAATTTAGGCACTGAGTAGTGAAGGAATCAATTACCTTAGATCATTAAACACTAATGTATTCAATTACTTTATGTAATTAAGCACAAAAGTATTTACCTTTGGCACTAAAGTACTTGATGAGATATTAAATTACTAAAGTAATTGATGAATTAAAAGGCTGCTAAAGTAATGAATTTCATTACTTAAGGCACTAAAGTACTTGCTTGGATAATAAAGTACTAAAGTAATTGATTACTTAAGGTTACCAAAGTATGAAAATTGATTCATTTCGGTACTGGGTAGCAAAGGAATCAAATACTTAAGATAATTAAACAACATAACTGATTACTTTATCTGAGTATGTACAAAAGCAGTTGATTACCTTACTTACTAAACTACTCGATTAGATACTAAACTACTAAAATAATTGATTTCTTTATATTTCTAAAGTAATAAAACTGATCATATCCTAAGTAGTAGTAAAGGAATCAATTACTTTAGAAAATGAAATGTAAAAGTACTTGATTAGATATTAAATTACTAACGTAATTGATTACTAAGGGTTACCAAAGTAATGAAATGGATTCCTTTAGGTACTGAGTAGCAAAGGAATCAATTACTTTAGGTATTAAACAACATAATCGATTACTTTATATGAGTAAGCATGAATGTAATTGATTACCTTAGGCACTAAAGTACTCAATACCCTAAAGTAATTGATTATTTACTAAAGTAATAAAATGGATTACTTAGTACTAACCTAAAGTAATCTACTACTTTAGTACTTCATTCATTAAGAACTACCCAGATCAGATCCTTTAGCCAAACACTATTTTATACTAAAGTTTTAGTATAAAATATAAATAAGTACCAGGAATTGGATGTCAGGACTCTTAAAAAAAAAAAAAAAAAAAAAAGGAAAAACATCTATTGAGTATTGAGTGAATTATTCATACGTTACCAACAGTTTTCCACTCATTTGTGAATTTATAATTATTGGCAAAATATTATTAAGCTAACAAAAGTGAACACACCTAACCCTCTCAAAGTAAATACTGTATTGAACTACAAGAGGAATTGTTTTCTACTGATATGCACATGACTATGACTGCTATGTGACTGTGCTTGTGGGCGGGGCCTGTTCTAAACCACATTTAGCAATTGAATATAAACTTTATATTCCTTTGATTTTCACTAGCGTTGGTTCTGCATGGCATTTTCTGACCTCAGCATTAATTACTTTCCAGTATTCACATGAAACACGTATTATTATTGTCATAACAATGATGGTTATTGTTTCAACTATTAAATTATTGTTTGGAGTGTTTAATGCCTGGTTTTCGTCCGGGGCTGTTTCTGTCTCGCTGCTGAAGATGACTTGAAGTGTTTTGTTCGTGTTTTATTTGGAAGAATTTCTCTCTGTTGGAATGCATGTTTCTTCTTTTTTCCACAATCATTCATACTTAATTCTGCTTGATGGTCCCGGGTCTCAAACCTTTTCAGCAAGTATTTACACTGTTCATTTTCAATAAAAGATACACTGATCTTTGATGGCGTTTATGAGTGGATATCGCATCTTCTGTCATTCACTCAGTTTTTTTTAAGTATTTATTTATTTACGACCTGGGGGTCTCAGAAAACTGTTTTGTATCCAATGACTTTTATATATAAAAGATGAAAAAAATAGCAACTTCCTTAAAGCTATAATTTAGTTTCGGTAATGTTTTGATTGGGGAAAGAGGCGCGGTCACGTCACGTTTCCCCTGACGTAGCACGCAAAGCACTTACGTAGTGACGTAATTTATGAAAGCGGAAGTGAGCGACAGATTGAAGCGAGGCTGTCAGAAGGTGTTTTGTTTGGACATGTTTGGCTGTTAAAAGTCTTCTATATGGTGTAAGTAATTCGTTTAATTCTGACTTTTGTCGCAGTGTATATAGTGAAAATAGCTGCCCAAGTTTCGTGTTTGTGCTCTTATTTTTTTTTTAAACTTTGTATACTGCTACTGTTTCTTATTTACTTTTTAAAACCTTAGCTCCCCCTCCCAAAGTTAAAGTTTTGGCGTCATTAATAAATTATTTTGTCTCAGAAAAGTGACAAATTCCCTAGTGACGTACGCTGAGACACTTAAGCTAACTTTTTCATTATATTATTGACCAATGTTTCTCACTTATTCCCTACCAAACAATCAATTCGGTTTTGTTTTAGTGTTTTAGCGCTTCATAGTTTGGTGACGTCGATAGTATTTAGCGGTTTCGGTAAAGTCACAAGACAACTTAATGACCCCGAGCAATGTAATTTCCTCTGTAGCCACAAGAGGGAGACAAGACTAATTCTGCTCAATTTGGAAAGGAATTACTTGTATCATTATTTATGTCTTATCAGGGGCGGAGCTACATGGATGGCCATCCTAACACCTCGGCCAAAGTTTTAATATCTTGTGTTTTTTTCCTGCAATTTTTAAATGCATGCAAAATTCGTATTTTCATTGAACACTGACGAGTTGTGACACCCTACTTTTCAAATTTATTTTTCATTCTTCGTGATTCCAGTTATGTTTCTTTGCAGCAACATGGCAAACGGGCGCATCGAAATTCATGACCCTTTCGCCAACCACAACGACCTCAGCGGACCTCCCTCAGACGGAGATGACCTCCAAAACCTGCTGGAGTTTCGCCTCCTGTTGGCGTACACCAAGAGAAGGCGGCAACGGTGGGAGAAGAAGAACCAGTTTCCCGTCGAGGAGGGCGCTCCAGACTCAACCCGGGCGGCCTTGTTGCCGGCGGAGAGCCAAGAAGAGCCCACGCCAGCCAAGACCAAGAAGAAAAAGTGGAAACGCCTCCCGGGCATTTTGATTTGCATCAAACCCCAGACGGAAAAACGGCACAAAGGGCTTGAGCAAAATTCAATTGTCCAACAAGGTTTTAGGAGCGGTAAGGAAGCGACAATTGGATGTTATGACAATAAACCAACAAGACTGTGACAGCCAGAAATAAGTCCACCACATTTGCCTTTGTGAAAAAGATTCTCCAGTGTATTTGAACAAGTCCGAGGAGGTGGAGGAGATGGACGCGGTGGCGAGCAGGCTGACCGAGATCGCCGACGAAATCCCTTTTGCGCCCCCGGAAGTGGAGGCCGATTCGCCCGAGGATGGTGAGCTGACATGTAAAGGGATGCAAAAATGGCTTTTTATTGCCATCTACTGGGATCATTTGGTCTCTAAAACTCTGTAGCGAAGACACTCCTTCCTATGGAGGACCAAATGTTGCTTTTGTCAGAACAACCACAGTTTTGTTTTTGTTTTTTTTTAAATACAGTATGAAGTCTTTTTTTTCTCCCAAATTAGACTAATTGAGATTATTTTGTTAGGGCCTTTGGTACATCATTAATTCATAACGTCACTGACTTAAATGCAGCTTCAAAAACTCATACTTGAAGCATACGTTGATTGAACGTTTGTTTCATATATGCATACTGTTTTTTTTTTTTTCTTTGAAAAGTTGAGGGTCTTAAAAAGTGAAATGTGAATTCCTGTTTTCCACAGTAAATTTCAAAATAAAAGAAATGTTCAAATTGTAGTCAAGGTTGTCATGGTGACTCGAATCTGATTGATTGATGGGTTTTGTTTCCAGGAGAGGACGCCAACGTTGAGAAACTGATTGGCCTCCTGCTGAGAGAGTGCGGAGACAATTTTGACGAGGAGGTGACAAGGGTGAGTCTCCGTCCACCGTGTCCTTTCCCTTCTAATGCGTTATCATCATCTTTGGCGTCCCGCAGGAGTTGGAGGACACCCTGCGGTCCACGCAGCTTTTGTGGAACTACAGCTTCTACGAGAGGTTGATGAAGACGCTGTTGGTGAGGATGGGGCTCTACAACGCTGACCCTGAAGCGCCAGGACCTCAGACGTCCCCCAAGACTCAAATGGCCGTCACCTGCGAGGTCAAAACTTGAACCCGAGCTCGCTCCTGTTGGGTTTTTTGTTTGTTTGTTTTTTTTTTGTCCACTCTGAAATCATTTTGGTTATCCACAGGTGACCAGTCGCCTCTCAGCTGCTGACACACTTCCCGTGAACCGCCTTCTGGGTTATGGCGCCACCTATCTACAGAACCACTTTTCGCCCTGGGTTAAGGAGCAGGGCGGTTATGTAAGCCGCACTTGGTTTTGCGTGTGCTTCTCCGAATTTTTAAAAGCTATTAATCATTATCTATTACAGGAGACGGCCTTCATCGACGACGATGACGACGACGTCCAGTGATGGCGCTGGTGGATTTTGCGCAGTTAAGAGTGCATGGTGGTAAATTTTATTTTTTTGTGCCTGTGATTCTTGTCTTGTCTGAATGGAAACTTCGCACGGCGCGAAGTGACATGGAACATACACGACCCAGAAACGGTTTGAAATGTTGGACTTTTCCCTCATTTTCAAGATAGACCTGAAGTGCACAAAACTTTTTTGGTGAGTTATGGATGTTATAAAGCACACTGATCATGAAAAGGGAAAAAAAAAAAGGTCAGGGTGGAGACTTGCTTTAAAGCCAATTCTCCTTTCCTAGGACCACGTTAGCGGTCCGAAATTCAATTTAGCTAAGGGCTTGTCAGTGCAAATGATCATGAAGGAATGTATGAACTGAAATGAAAATAAATTAATAGAAAATATTTTCTCACATGAAGCTGTCCAGTCGGATTTGTTTTGAAATCACAATGTTTTTCTCGTTTCTATTCAAAGACGAACGCTGCAGTCGTTTGAATACTTGCACAACAGCGCCCTCGTGTGGTCAAATAGTTACCAAATTGAATCCACTTGTAGCCTGAACAAATGAAGAGCACCTGTACTGGCTTGTGAACTCCGGTTTCGTAAATGAAGTTATTTCTCGAGTGAACTCTCAGAAGTTTTCATTTGCTTTGTCCTGCGAGTATTTTCTTGACGTGACAAGCAAGCGTAGCTCGGGCGGTTGCCCTGCTGCGGCCGCCTGTGAAATGAGATCCAACCCGTTCTGAGCCGCAAACCCGAGGGCTTCAACGACGCCTACCGCCATGAAGGTGATCCACCACGGGGAGCGCAAGCACGTCGCCGCCGCCGAACTCCTGCAGCCGGAGGAAACGCCGCCGGCGGGCGCCATGCTGCGCTTGGCCAAGGGCAACAAGGGCGCCATGGTTAAAGTGGTCCGGCGGCACCCGTCCCCCCAACCTCAAAGACTGCAGATCCTGGAGGCGTCGTGGAGGGCCGGGCCCCCGCGAAGCCCGGAGCGCGAAAGCGGGGACCCGGAGGAAGCTCGCGCCGGGGGGCTCCCCCGCAGCCGTAAGAAAGGCTTCAAACCCCCCGACGTTAGGACCATCTTCACCCCCGGGGAGAGGGACCCCCGCGTGAAAGAAGAGTACGGGGAGGGCCACAACTTCGAAGCCGGAGGAGAGGGCACCTGGTGCGACGTGTGCTGCAAATACATCTTCCACAAGGGGCTCACTTGTGCAGGTAAGCCCTCAACTCATTTCAAAACGCCATAAACCGGGGGTCCACTGTACTTTACTGATTACATATAGTATATGTGCATTTTGTAAGTGACACACAAAAGATTGTTCATGGACAAAAGGCAGAGGTGTTAACTCTTTCCTCCAACCGTCACATTAGAAAAAAAATCTAAGGCTGTTAAATTTATTCGCACAAATCAGTAGATTAGGGAATATTTTTGCTGGAAAAATTATGGCCCAAATGTCTTTCTAAAAGTCAAATAATTTGGCATTTTAAACAATATTGAGGTGGTCGGAGACCCTGCAACCCACCAGAAAATGTCAGCCCATGGACTGACCAGCCGAATTCCATCTCTACTCTCTGAATTAAAACAGGAGCCATCTGCTGTAAGATCACACTTTTTAAGTAGTTACTCTGGATTCCTTAATGTGATATTTTTATAGTTTTACCTTGAGGGGGGCGTAGAATTTTGCTTGTAAAAATTAAACATATTTAGTCACTGCAATACCCTGATGTGAAATGCCGTTTAGTTGTAAACTAGTTCAGTTGATTTGCATATCTGCGTATTTATTAAAGCTTTATAGCATCTAAAATGAACTTTTGTGCTTCGGGCTGCTTAAAAATTGACTGAGGGCCATAAGTTTGACAACCCTGACCTAAAGCGTTCCGTGTAAATGATTATTTTTGTATTCATGTTAAACTTAACTACATAAGGGCCAAGAGGAAACTTTTTATGTTCTTTCCAGTCTCCCGTCGCCAAGTTTGTAAATGTCGTGACGATAGACGCGAGAGGCGACGATGCCGCTTGGAATGTGGTCGGCATGCGGGCCAACCGGCTCCAGTCCGAAAGCAAAGAGAGCCCGAAGAAAAATTCTTACCACTGGACTCCAGTTTTTTGACATACCGCGACCTTCAAGTGCCTCAGAAAACCTCGCTTGATTTCACACGAGCGCGTCGCCATTGCCTAAGTTATGTATTTATTAACAACCATTCAAACTGTGAACGTTTCCCAAATTCTTTGAAGCTACCCCTGGCAGTGTTTGCTGCCATTAACATGTCCAATGTACGCCCCCCTTGTAGGACCCGTTTAGCGTCCCAGCAACATGCCTGCTATGTTTCAGTTCCATTTATGACCATAATTTTTTCTTTTTTTTTCATGTCAAGTGTAGTTGCAATAAAATAAGATTTTTATCTTTTTTTTATATTCAGGCACTTTGATGCATTCGATTATTTTTTTCAGTTTTAGACTAAGCTGTAATCTATGTAAACGCTGTAAAACATAATTAACAGTTGTCGAAAGTTGATTTATATTGCTTTTCTCTTTTGATAATGTTAAAAAGGATACAGGTTTAGATATACAGCGTGCCGAGGGGGGGGCAAAAAGTTTTCTCTTCCCTAGGGGGGGCTTAACAAAATATAATTGAGAGGCACTGCAATAATTGAACACTGAAATTCACAATGATTTTCCTAAAGGTCCTAAGTGTAGGCTGCATTTCCTTCAGCCTTCCCGCAGTAAATTCGGAGCGTTTGTGAGAAACGGCAACTCCTGCAATGTGTGTGTTTTGTGGAGCCCAAGTGTCACAATGGCTGAACAAACAAGGGGAAGCAGCTGACCCTCACAAACTGGGGGTCGGCATGAGCGCATGGGGTGGGTGGTGGCACACACGCATGCGTGGAGCTATCATGGATGGCAGCGCTGGCTGCTCCATCGTGATGGGCGCCGTGAAAAATATCAGCAAAACTTTACAGAGGATAGTGGCATTTTTCTCACGTTTTCCCGCCACTATGAGGCGCTCTGGACGACTGGAGGTCAACTTTCTGTGGCGCAGATCTGGTGAGTTTCCGCATCACAGGAGGCCTGAGGCTAACATCCTGGACTTCCTGTTCTTTTTTGGGCATGGCTTATTCAGACTTTTTTTGTGAGACGAAATTTCATAGTAGGGCTGAAAAACAACAACAAAACATCTTATGTAGCAAGCATTCCTGGAAAGAAGCCTGAAATCATTTCTTTTCTTGAGACTTTTTTTGCGTGGGTCTCCTCATGTTTAACATGATTTCCAAATATGTTGCGAAATGAAACTGGTTTTTCCGGCTGAACTTTCGAAGACTAAGGAATTTCACGAGATGCTGTTGTTTGTTATTACCCCCTCTCAGGTTCCGTCTCTTCCTCCTTCCACAAACACAAACCTGATTTGGAGTCCTGAAAACTAAAATGTGTGACCTTTTTTTTCCCCCACTAGGACCAGTAATCTTCATAATATATATATATATATATATATATATATATATATATATATATATATATATCATATCAATAAAATTGTAAATTTAGTGCTGTAGTGGCTAATTACGTTACATAGGTGGTGCTGCACCTAGAAGGAGGCTCACATTTTTGGCCGCCATCTTTGAGAAGAAGAAAAGAAGAAAAGTTCAGTGGCTATTAACTTGACGCAGTACTGCGCATGTTTCAAAATCATTGATTTTTCTTGTTTCACCTCTAGATGTTGCACAGTTCGACTCAATGTAACAGTACACACACCTGGCTTCTTCTTTTTCTGTTTTTTTTTATCCCTAAATCAGAATGAATGATGATTTACATGTATGTTTGCAGGCTGCAAGTATGCGTGTCACGCTACTTGTAGAAGCCGCGTGAACCTCGACTGTCACCCCGCCGGGGCCGCGGTGGCACCTGCAGCATCGCCCGGCACTCAGGACCAGCTCAACAACAACAACAGCGGGAACCGCGCGCCGCCATCACAAGTAAGTGGGCATATTATATTAATATTCCAGTCTCCCATTAGTTTTTGACCTATATTGATGTACTACCATATTGAGCCACAGGAGGGCGCCCCATTCACATTTTACAGTGCATTGAACTGTTTGCGTTAAATAACAAACTACATTAACGTGCGTTCAGTTGACCTCTGCGCATCCTTATTTCTTTCGAACAAAAACTAAATTAGTCGTTATAAAATGCAAGGTAATAAATAAGACATTGCTTGAAAAAAGTGCTCGTATACAAATGTATTTTGAAAAGGAAAATTGATCAGTTTTTAATGAGCGTAATATATGGGGAGAGAGATCTTGTTTTTCAAGCTGTATGTTTTGGTTGAACAAATTTTAGGAGTGTGAATTATTGGGCCCCCAACCACCCATCAAGAGTGTGTGTGTGTGTGTGATTCCTGGAAGACTTGTTTGTGCGTTTCTGGTTTGCATGAGTGTGCGTCAGGCGTTACACAACGTGTGATTTAATTTTCTGACCAAAACTCTCCTGTAACGCCTTACTCTGACGATTGCCATGCCTTTTTCACACTGGTGTGTATTTTTGCACATGCAGGTTTCCGTTAACTTTAAGTGTAAGTATAAAAAGAAAAAAAATAGTATGAGTGCAGTGTGTGATGAGTACAGACGGATGTAGACCAGCACCTGACGAGTGGCGGACCAGAAAAAAAAAAAGTAAAATGTCACCCTCTAGTGGTGGCGAAAGTTTGGGCAAAAATACGCTGATGGACTGACGATGACAATTTTGTCCGGCTTGAAAAAAAATGACGGATGTTGATGACGGAAAGGCGGCAGGGCTCAGATGAATGACGGATTTCGGACCAGTAAAAAAAAAAAATTATGCTGCCCATTTCTGGTGATATATTTGCTCAAGGTTATCATACTGTCAGATTCTGATTATGTCCAACTCATTTACTCATGACTTCTCAATTAATACTTCCAAAAAGGAAGAACTATCCCGTAAATAAACATCTTGTTTAGTCTTATGTTTTGTTTCATCGGCTGTTTTTTTTTTTTTTGTGTGTGTGTTTGGACCGATGAGATAAGATTGAAACTGTGCGCAACATGCAGGAACACGTTCCCCCGCACACCCAAATGTGTCACCGTTCACCTTGCGTGTTTTCCGGCGTGCATTGTTGCCCAAAAACATCCGCGCGCGTGTGTCACACATGAATTATGGCAGACGCAGGGGAATAATCTTGGGAGGATTAAGCGGGTCGCATGCAGGTCAGGACAGACAAAGCTTCCCTTTTTATGCATTGTGGCAACGGAGAATCGCTATTACGTTACAGCAGTGCCGCTTTTTTGTCTGACTTTTAAAAGCTGTTGTGTTTTGTAATGTGTTTTTTTATCTTTTTTTATTATTTGTTTCGTAATTTGCATTTCAGGGCCACCGTACAAATTCTCGGCTGTTGTTTTGTAGAGTTAATATTTTCATGCAAAGTTTTCACATAAAATTCCGATTTTGAAGAAGAATTAGTGTTAGGTTTGTGGTTATTGCGGCTCGTGCCTTTTGAGGAGCGCAGCCCGGCCACTGGCTTATCCGCCGATCTGTAATCTCCTGGCAGACGACACTGAGGCTGTCGCCAGCTGGTTCGTAGTTCCGCGCAGACGTGACATGTGGGACATGCCACAGGGCTCCCATGCCAGGATTGTCCTCTGAGCTGGACTAGTTCCCCTAACCCGTTTCCGCTGTCAACACAAACAAAGACCTCGCCACGACCGTCGAAAATATTTGGCGCTTTCTGACAATGCTAACATTCAAAACAAAGCAAGCTAACACGGGACCATCTATGAGTTCATAAAGGGGGAAATTTGCAAGGTGATTATGGATCTCTTTGAGAGTCCCTTTGTTCAAAGGCATAACGAAGGGGAAATTAGTCAAAAATAGTCTTGTAAAACTGCACAACAAAATCAGTCTGGAAAAATCATAAATTTAACTCTACACGTGTGATCCAGACAAATTACACATAACTCAGTAAACTCAAGCCATTTTTTATTTCTTCTGTCTACGTGTGTTGCTGCACTATTTGTGTTTAAATATCAATTGCTTCAAGCATTATAATTGCAACACCAAGATTAGCGATGCCTGTCGTTAGCTTGTCTATGGCAGTAATAACCGAAAAATGGGGTCCGCGAACTCCCGGGGGTCCGTAAAATAATTTGGGTTATTAATGAAAAATTATATGTATTTGTGTTCATTTCTTTTTATTCTATATTAAATTGCAAATGTATTCATGTCTTTTCAATAGAGTAATCGATTCAACTAATTTAACATAATTTAAAAAATGTAATCATATTGAAATGTGTCAAATACGTCATCATCAAAGAGCTTGAATTTTTAGTCACTAAATATTTGGCAGAAGCCAGTTTTGCAGCAATTGACCCAGTTTGTTTGGAGGTGTGAAGTTTGCAACTTGTGTCTTTGCACAAAAAGTGACTTAGCATTAAAGCGTATGTCATATATGTAAACATGGCAATTTGACGATTATTGAGTTGATTAGAAAACAACTGAGCCCTGATTGGTTGTTAGCAACTGTCATTTTATTTCAACAGAAAGTGGCAAATTGCTCGTTGAAAAGTGGGATCAAAACTGTCAAGTTTTGCTTATTAAATCATGTATTGCAAAAGAAAAAAATCACTTTCATCATACAAAGTAGATGTTCCACAGAAAGTAAGCCCAAGAATGTTAGCAAATGTTTTTTTTTTTTTTAATTGCCGTTTTCAGCTTGCTTCTAAACCGTGTGTTTATACTGTCCACCACATGAATCGGAGCCGCAACGGCACGGCGGCATATGTCCCTCCTCCGTGCTTTGATCACACAGCTCCACAAATTTGGAACGTCAGGGTGAAGTATGGAACGTAAAGTTGTCAACACACACTTTGACGATGGGTTTTATGAAGTGGTCCTGAGGCCTTTTGTCTCGAGATCTTGTCAGCTTGTCAGGCATGACGGAGGTTTTTTTCTTGCCACTAAAGTTCAAATTAAAGGGAAAATCGAGTCTTTTTTTTTTTTTTTTTTGGAACACTCATGTTTACTATGCACTAGTTTAAACACAGCATACTTATTAACTGAGTGTTTGGGGAATATGAATCAAGCGGCAAAATATATTGATTTTTAGGAGCTTTCGTCTGAAAAATGACATAACGTTCGCAAACTGTGCCGGGATTGGTCGCATGCAACTCCGATTTTTGTTCTTGAATATGTTAGATTTCCACGTAAAATGTCTTTTCTTATCAAATTCAAAGCTTTATAATGCAGTTAAACTGCATGCAGAGTAAACTCATTAAACCCCTGACATGTTTTTATGATTTTTAAGTCGAGACATTCAATCGCAGTTACAGACTTCGCTTTGATCTTTTTCTTCTTTTTTTTTCAAGTTTATTTAAAAGGGGTAACTAAAAACTGCCGGTACTACGTTAGGCAGTTAAGTTAAAGGTAAGGTAGTTAAGTAACAAAGTTAAAATTAAGGTAATAAGGACTTAAATAATCAATTACTGCATTTATTAATTCAAATATGGTTCCTAATATAATCATTTACTTTATTACTATAGTACTTAATGTAATTGATTGCTTTAGTACCTATTACCCAAAGGAATGTAGTACCTAGGAGATTATAGTAGGACTTCAAAAAAAGAGTAAATAAAAGGAAAAATGTGTCTTTTGGATTGAATGAGTTATAAAAAGCACAGTTGGAGTCTTGATGTCGGTTATGCTGGATCTCACCATTTAACGCAGCAGTAAAACACACATCTTTCCACTCTGTTTTTTTTAGCTGACACCCACACACATACACACACTCGCACAGCTGTTACATATAAGTACACTTGCATATAGAGAGAGAAAGAAAATCCCAGAATAGTTGTTTCTCCTGTCATCATCTTTATTGTGAACGCAAAGGTCAAAAGCCAGGCCTGCTTATCTGTGTGTGTGTACGGGTGCGCCTGTGTGTGTTGGATGTGTTTAAAAGACAAGACGATGGATGGTGGTTTGGGCCTTTTGTGCCACGTTTATTTTGGGCACTTTCAATTGAACGCTTGTCCGTCTAAATGTCTCCTGGGGTCCTGTTGGCGTGTTGAGCACGATTTAGCGCATACACAGATTTTGCTGGGCAGCCCCATTTGCTCAATCTGTGTTTTTGTGGCTTTTTAGTGCACCTGCGTGGGCTCTCCTTGTGTTTACATGAAAGCCTCAAGTAAGTGAGGTTTTAATATCTCATTTTGACGTCATTTGAAGTCAGCAAATTGTTTTGGAACGTCTGTAACGTGAAAGATAACTTTGGCGTGTCACCATGTGCGTGCAGGCCGGTGTTAATGTGTAGTTGCATGCACAGCTGGGACAAACTGCTGCTGACCTTTTATTTTAGGAATGCGGGTAACCGTATTCCTCTCTGTGGTGTGTGTGTAAAGGCCTAGTTGTGAATATGCAGAGTGACACTGAGCTCACACGATGGATCAAATTCCGAGGAAGATTTTATATCTCCTCCGGCCTTTGCGCTGGTTAATTTTTCACCAAGTTGTGGTTTAGGATCATATTTTCATACAGAGTATTTCAGCTAGATTTTTTTTCTGTCGTGGTGCAGTCTCTAAACAAATGAACATTTTAAGAAGTTTTTAGCCATTTTAGGAAGTTTTTTGCCAGTGACTGCTTGAGTTATGTTTGACTGAACAGATTAGACCTTTTTTTTTAAATGTTTGAAACCATGACTGCATATTTTAATTGCAAAAAAATGTTGATACACATGATTATTATTAATAATTTAATATCATAAGTCAGTCCCAAAATGAACAACAAACAAAGAAACAAAGAAACAAAGAAAATAAAACACAAGGAGCATAAGTGTTTATACAAATTAAATATACTTAAACTTTAGCAAATACCTGGTTTTGGTGCATTTTAGTTTTCCGAATATCTAATTGAAATGATTTATTGTACATCGTCACAGAAAACATCAAAACAGCAATGATTGTGATATTTTAACATTAACATCAATACATGAATTAAATATTCATTCGGTTTTTCTATATTATCTTCAGCGAAGCGAAACAAGATATTCTTCCAAGCTATCATGTAATGTCTTTCAATATTATTGTGAGTAAAATCACATAATTTCTGCCACAACAAATTTACGGAAGCGCAATTTCTGGGCCATTTAAATCTACAGCACACTCTCAATATTTACTTCCTTATAAGCGATACAGGCAACGCGCTGATTGGTTAGCCTTGTGTGTCGGGCGGGACTTGGCTAACATGTCTGCTATTGGCTCATTTACAAAGAGCTCTCGTAGTGGGCGGGGTCTTCTTGGATTTGCCGTCGAGCGTGTTGAGTGACGAAAAGTCGGCGTCAACTGCTCGAGTGCTCCTCTAGGAACCGAAACTCCCGAATCTGGACTAGAAGTGTTGAAAGTCAAACTACGGTTTTTGAATGCCTTTCAAATATGGGGACGGTTAAATGAGTGGAGCCGCTGCGAGTTGTTTGGAAAGCGGAAATGGCCCCGTAGCCAACAGTCGTCGACTCAAAACCCGTCGCGACTCTACTGCGCCGAACTCCTATTTGTTGTTGTTTTTAAGAAAGTGAAGGACCGGTTTATTTTTTTTTTCCGGAAGTAGTTTGATGCGGCGACCGAGTTCGAGACGAAAAGTTTGCCCGGCCAATGACGGGGAATAGCACCATGAGCAGTGGCTACAGCAGCTTGGAGGACGACGCCGAGGAATACTTTTTCACGGCCAGAACTTCTTTTTTCAAGAAACCTTTGAGCGAAATCAAAGAGAGCAAGGTAAACGTTAAACGTGCACCTCGCCCACCTCCCGAGTTTAAAGATAGACATCAAAGACCACAATTTCAGAGGCTGCAACCACCCCCCCTTCCAAAAAAAAATAAAAATTAAATGACGAAATCATGAGCTCATCCTCGGCTTTCCAAAAGATATACACACGTTCAAACGTCATTATTAGTCAGGCCTTCTTAAAGAACAGCATGTCCGGTGCAGTTAGGATTCACGTTGGTGACGTTTTTTTTTTAGGCTTGGCTCCTCCCATCTCCATGGGGGGGTTAAAACCTGAAAGTCTGGTGGCCACGAGTGTCATGTTGCCCACTCCACACCAATAAAGCCTGTCGAATTCCAAACGAAATTTAAAAGAGCTTTTAAAGCTGGCGTTCACCAAGATCGGTCCTCGAGGGCACATATCCAGCTTGTTTTGATTTGTATCAAATGAAGAAGCCTGATAAAGATCCTGATCATCTGAATCATGTCCTCCAGAGGAGAGTTGTATCGAAAACATACTTTTTAGGCACCCCTGAAGTTGGTGACCCCTGTTTTAGGGGCTTTGGGATTCTGCAGTCTCCCAAGATACGCTGCATGAAATGCACGACCCTTCATCCTTACCAAACCCAACACCAGCATGCGTGTGAATGCACCATGCCCGAGAGAGGTCGTGGCCCGCTGACCCCTTAAGATTTGGCCGCGGGCCCGCAGCGGGCCTGTCGTTGCTTGGCGGGTCCCCACCGCACGCCAGCACTAATTACAGCCTGACAGGGGGCGGGGACCCCTGGAGAACAGGTGTGGGAAATGACTACTTGCGTGTTGTCTAGTTAAAGGGCATCGAGTACTCCTGGCCATAAATGTCTGTTGACTGTGGGAATCCCAGATCCACAAATCATTAGGTCCTTTATAGTTTTTACCCTTGAGATAGACCATTAATCAGTATTTTGACCGTTATTGGCATCAGACTTAGCCGATGATAAAAACCTTTCGTAATTTGAAAGTCAGAATTGAAATTTAAACCATTGTTGTGGTTTTGAAATGTTGGATGTTTTGCAGAAATTTAAAGGGAGCCATTGTTTTTTTTTCCACTTTTTAAGACATTCAGATTATCCTGGGGGCATCTTGCACATTTTGTTTGCATTTTATAACAAATATTTTCCATTTGGGGGCTGCAGAAGCCACTGAAGGCACGTAATGTCTGCTCTGTGTGACCGATTATCAATAAAACGTCCATCCTGAGGTTTGGGACGCTACTGTAGAAAGGCCTCAGAAAAATAACTGCTGAAGCTTGCAGGACTCTCATTTATTTGGATTCCCTTGCAAGAGCGGCAAGCTTCGTGTTTGAATAAGAAAGACAAGTTTGTATAAGTCCTCCCGTATTAGCTTGTCCGTCAAGCAGGTTTTAATCCGCACATCTCCCGGGTGAAGACACAAGTTTGTGGGACCTTTCATGAAGCTGAGGAGAGAGCAAGGCATGCTGAGCGGAACAAAGACCATGATGAAGTCAAGAATTTCATTTTAAGGGGGGGAAAAAGGGAAATCATGAAAGTGGAATAATAGTGGAATTTTTCTTCATGCCGCCAGTTAGCTCCTCACAAATCAATCAAAATTCATCTTAAGACATAAAAAAGGACGTTTTTCAGGCAGACTCATGCAGGCTCAACTGAAGCAACATTCCCTGAAACATAAATAATGAAGATCCTCATGGACTTTCTTGCCAGTTCTAGCAAAAGCGTTGCCAAACCGATAGGGCTTCCTTTTGACAATGGCAGCCGTCATTTGTTTGTTATCCGCGCATCTCCCCTGCGGGCGCGGGTCCTCCCGCCTTTCATCGGCAAGGGCCATGGCCGGCGCGGAGACTGCGCGTCTGCGTGCCTGCGCCATGGACACATCTTGGCATTTTTGGGCTTTTTTGGAGTTTCCTTTTTCCTCCTTCCCCTTGTCAAACGACCTTCCGTTGTCATGGCCGACAACTTAACGCCTCATTCCGCCGTTTTCGTCAGCTTAAGTCTTCTCAATTACGTTTTTTCGTCATCTCATACAGTCCAGTGTGCTTGCGGCCAAAATTTTAACATAGAAAACTGTGAGTCGGTTATCTCACGGTATTGAAATTACAGCTCTAAAATATATAATTTTAAAAAGTTTTTGCTAAATATCCATTTTTCTAGATTATACAAAAGGTTTTGATTGAAAAACATTTGGTACAATAACAAACGTGTGGGTGTAACAATGACTGATGGGTTACCAGATAAATCCATATTTTTTTTTATATATATTTGAGAATAATTCAGTGGATCTTTTAGAGCCCTGAAATTGTGCAAACGTTCATAATTTCATCTTCTCGATATAAAATACACTCAGAATCAGACAGACTAGCAAATAACAGAATAAGACATGAAAATATTGATCATTTTTTTTAACATTTTCTGACTTGTTACAGACCAAATCGGCAAGCGAATCCTAAAAAATGTCTTTGTTCATTTTCGCCACTGCCAGTTTTACCCCTAAAACATTATAGATGCAAAAAAAAAAAACATGCAAAAAATTTTTGAAAATGAAATGATGGTTAGTTGCAGCCCAAGTATAAAGGCTCTGCGCAGTCCATCCAATTTTTAGCAACTCTTTCAAAATAAAATTTTGTGTAGCGGTTGCACTCTAGAAACAAACACGGCCTGGCTAGCTTGCGGCTACTTGATAAGCAGCCGTGTTGTTCTACGTATAAAGATGTGCTGAATATCCTGTTGTGTTTTAGTGAGATCATTCTGAATAAGCACATTCTCCCACTCTGGGCTTCCTTCCTACATCTTTCTATTGTACGTCACTTCCTTTTGCAGCGCTGCAATACTCGAAGACGATCAGAACGTGGGCATCATGAGCTTTATCTGGCGGACGGAAAGCTCCAAAACAGCTTTGTGATTGAAAGCAGCTGATAATGTCAAGTAGCTTAGAATGGACCACATCTTAGGCAGCGTTTCCGGGCCTTTTTTTTTTTTTTTTTAAATCTCAAAACAGTAGTTACACAAATTAATTATTGTCCCGATCAATATTGAAATTAGACATCATTCTAATATCAGCCCTTAAAAACAGTGTTGGATGTTAAGAGTGATGTTACCTTCTCTACACGACCTCACTTTTTTTTTTTTTTTTACCCCCACCCCCCCAGGCTGTTTTTTCTGGGTGGTCTGGGCGTCTGCAGTAGTTTTGTCAGTTCTGTCGACCACACTACTTTATTTCTTTTGACTTTTGTGGTCTGCTCTGCAGTCAGCAGCTATCGCTTCTGTTTTCTTTTGTTTTTTGTGTGTTTTCCTCGCAGTTTCTTAAAAGGAAACATAGAAGCATCTGAGTGTGATCACCTAGTAATGCAGGAATGTGGAAAGGCGTGGTCCATCTTGGCTTCCCCCCTGTGGACGCAACAGGAAGTAACATAGCCCGGAGGAGGAAGGCGGAGGACGGACGTTTTGACACCAAAGGAAATAAATAACACAAAGTCAGAAGCGGCTCACTTTGTAAATGTTTGATTTTAGTCGGTCAAAGTCAGTGTTGGGTCTTCCCGCAGCGTAGCCTAGCGTGCCATGACATCATCTGTTTACATGTGGACAGGCAGATAAAGCCTGGAATGCTGCAGGTGTGTGTGTGTGTGTGTGTGTGTGTGTAAGTCAGTTTGAAGATAAGAGGACATCCAACCTTCAAAATGAATTCAATTCTCAAGGTTAGCGAGATTAAAACGTGACCCGGCGCTCTCTTGACACTTGGCCATATAAGGATCTCATTTGCGGCACACTCCTGCCGCGTGTGTTCTTTTCCATAAACCAGAGCGGCGCCATGTCCTTGTAAGCACAGGCAACATGCACGCACAAAAGAAGACAACAGCAAAGTTGTTGAGCTGTAATCTAGCTGAGGGAGACTCTGCCGTGTCACGTTATGTCCTGCGGCGACGGACAGCGTGATGTTTGATGAGCTCCACTGTTCCTGTGGTACCTCCAATGTCCACCAGGATCCACATGTTTACTCAGCGCGCCTCGCCGTAATAGTTCATAGAGGATGGTCGGCCCCTCAAAAGAGAGCCGCGAAGCCCCGCCAGCAATTTAATTAGCCGGCGCCCACCTCATTCACCAGACTAAGCTCCGCCCTTTTCACCTTTTTTTGGCTCGCGTTTAGGATGCGGACAAGGAGAGCAAGCTGCGCACAGAGTTGAGCCGCAATGACATCAGGCAGAAGATCGAGCAGTACAACCTGCTGACCCGAGACCACCTGAAAATGACCTTGGTGAGCACATGCCGTCTTGTGTTTGCGTACTACAGAGGAGCCTTTGTTACATCCGTCTTTGTCTTCTTCTCTCATCTTGCCGCGCCATCTCCTTGTCGCTCCTTGCCATCTGACAATCCGGTTGCGTGCACGCGCGCGCCCGTCCCTGCCCAGGTTTTTGATCCAAGCCACTTTGTGTTGACCGCAGGCTTCCAATGACGTCTACACGGGTTTCATCAAGGTCCAGATGGACCTGAGGAGGCCTGTGACGGTGCGCGCCGGCCGGAGTTCGGCAGTGGCGGCGGCGGGCGAGGCCTTCTACCTTCCGCGGGGGGTCAGCAACATCCTGCACATCAGCTCCCACAACACCGTCAGACAGGTGTGCTAACGTCGCGCTAGGGAGAATTGCTCTCGAGTCTCACCGTTGTTTTGGCATTTTCAGGTGATTGTGGCCCTGCTGAATAAGTTCACTGTCGCGGACAACCCGGCAAAGTATGCCCTGTACAAACGATATCGCAGCGAGGAGCAGGGTGAGACTTGCGCATGTGTGTTTTGTTTGTTTCTGTTGGCTGGGGTTGTGGCATGGTGTTGAATGCTGGCACACACACAGTAAGTACTTAGTGGGGACATCCCATGATGTAATTTCCTAGCTGCTAATCTTGATCATCGCACATCAAAAAAAAAAAAAAACCTTGATGGAAAAAAGAAACGACTACGATTGCACACCACCGTGTTGTTCACACCTCGCTCACGCCGGGAACCAAAGATTGGCGAGTTTGAGCGTTATTGTTCCGAAGAATTTCAAAAAGCGTGCCAGCCATTAGCATCAACTGCTACTTGTACCATAAGTACTGTTTATTTTGAAGGGTAGGCTGGCTTCTTCACAACATTTGGTTTTGACGACAATACAGCGGCTTCACAGGCAGAGCTTTTGATAGCTACAGAAACAAACAAACAAAAAGCTCTATACAGCTTCTTACACCCGTCCTCGTAACAGCACCCCACCAACTCTTAAAACCGTGTTCATGCAGTTTACGTGTGCAAGCTGGCGGACGGGGAGCGGCCGCTGTTTCTTCGCCTGATGGCGGGACCCGACCACGATACGCTGGGCTTCGTCCTGCGGGAGAGGCAGACCGGAGAAGTCTTGGTAAGGTCCACGCTCTCCTCCGGTCCCGCTTTTCACCTTGATTTACAAGTCCTTGGTTTGACCACGCTTTTCCAGTGGGCGTCTATTGTTGAAAAATTCAACTTGTAAGTCAAGGCAGCGCTGTGGCTCCTCCGATTTGGTAATATTGCCACCTTTGTGTTCGCAGTGGGACGCCTTTTCAATCCCGGAGCTCAGCAACTTCCTGCGTATTTTGGACAAGGAGGAGGAGGAGCAGAAGGAGGCGCTGATGCGCCGCTATGACCTTTACCGCCACAGACTGAAGGAGGCGCTGAAGGATGTGCGGGGAGCTTCCCTGTGACACTTTAATAGCGCCCCCCAGAGGGCTGGACCCAACTTTTTTTCTTTTTTTAATTTATTATTATTTTTAAGAGGCGTCAGGGTTGATGTGCCATGAAGCCCTGAAAGACTTATTTAATTCAGATTTTCTTTTCTTAATTTATGTGGGTAAAGCGTTATATTTGTAGTCGAGGGGAGGCGAAGGAATGCGTGGGAGCGTCGGTGGACTTTGGGACGATTGTGCTTAGTATGGAGCGGACTCGGAAAGTAGAATAGAAAGGTGACGTGTTGGGAGAGTGAAGAGCAGCTGAGGCGGGCTGATAGTGCTTTAGTCCCGTTGATTGAAAGCGCCTGCTTGTGCGGCTTATCTTGCAGAGAGCACTGTCAACACCTAAGAAATCAATCCGGGAACATGCGCGTGGAGTTAGCCCTTAATTTTTCTTTGAAGCTAAAATGTGCTGCAAGCTGAAAAATTTGCAGGTTGGGTTCGTCCTCATATTTGGGCCAACTCTTGGTGAGTAATGTCAGGTTATTTTGTAAGTCATGAACAAGCGTTGTTGCTGGACTCCAGCTCAAGTTCGCTAGCTCGCAGCAGCAATATTTCTAGTCAAACAGCACCTTCTAGTGGGCATGTGCTGCAACTACTTTCCAACTTGTCTTAGCGTTGGCTTTTTCTTGTTTTTGCGCGATATAACCAAAGACTAATTTGTGTTGCCTGGTGCAGAAAAAAAAAAAAAAAAGTAGTTGGCGAATATATAGTTTTATTTAAATAATTTCTATGTCTACTAAACACTGGCTTTACATGGAAACATTAAATAGAAGCAGAATCTCAGAGGGCATTGCAATATTTTCAACCAAATACAAAGTCAATACTAGTTAGGTCGAGAAAAGATTTTGACTTTTTTTTTTTTTCCATATTGGCCTTTCTGTGCTTCCATACATAATCTCTTGTGTTACCATGGAAACTGTTTTTGTAAGCTGAACTTGTCAATCAGTTGTACCAATTTGATTTATTTTTGGGGGGCACTTTACTAACTTAATTTCAGGGATGACGGGTTGTTGACTTTTTTTTTTTTACCTTTTCTAATCACCTCCCAGTTGGAGGCCTCTTTATTTTTTGATGGCTTTGGTTGGCTGCCGTTTTGAAAGTATACATTTGTCATATTTATGTTTGTGCATGTGTTACTATGGCAACCCTCAAATTCAAGTTAATTCAAAGCCTTGAAGCCATATTTAAGAAGTTCAGAAAACCTCAGCTGTGCCTTTATCATTTATTTGCATCTCCAGCTAGATTTTTGTTTTTTATGCAGTGGCCTCCCTTTTGTAGGAGAGAACTGTGCAGCTATTAAAGTTGACTTTAAAAATAAAAATGCTGACTTATCTCTGGTAGAAGTCATCTTTGACTTTGGAATCAAATTGAATTTGTACCTCAAACATCCTTTCTTCGAACCCAAATCACCACATCGAGATCCGTCAAGTCCATTATAGATTTTATGTGCACAAGACGCAGAAAAGTGCAAGAGATGAAAGCAAAACATTTGCCTCTGCGAGATTTTACTGGCTTTTCAGCCCGTTAGCCCCAAACAGCCCTCACACTGGGTCCTCAATTCAAAGCTCAGGAAAAAAAATAAAAAATTAGGCCATTTTTGAAGAACAAAAAGCTTCTCATCCAGAATAATTGGTACAGTATTTTGAGCATTGTTAAAAAATCATAGAAAGTTCTGACAACCCTTGAGAGCTAAGAGGCCTCTTATCAGTCTTCCAGAACGAAACGTCAGTAGTAAAACAAGGGCCAAAATCTCTTGGCTCCAAGCCATTCACATTTCAACAACTCTACCAAAATTCATTTGTGGCAGTCGAACAGAAAAGGTGTCCAGGATGATGATCGCGGACATCCTGAGCTCAGCTGTAGCTATGACATTTGTATGATTTTCTCCACAACAACAAACAAAGCAGACGTCGCTCATTGTGTTTTTTTGTTTCAGTCGTGCCAACAGCGGAAATCCTCCTTGGGCGGAGTCACTTCATCTTCTGTAGCCGTCTGCTCTGCTTCCAGTTGTGGCCGCCAAACATCTGGCGTGGCGAAAACCTGAACCTGAAAAGAGTCAAGGTGAGTCAAAATATTTTTTTGAAGGGGGGGGGGGGGGGGCTTTTCGAACCCAGAGTCGTAGACGCCGGGCGTGTGGCAGGTCTGCCCCGCACACGACTGCAGCATCATCAGCCGGCGGTTCATCTTCTCCAGGACGTCCTGCTCGATGGTCTTGGCGATGTTGCTGAGCTGGAAGGGGTCCGCCGTCAAGTTGTAGACCTCCACAAACACCTGCCAGCACACGCCCGCTTGTCACCCCGCGCGTAAGGAGAAGATGGTAAAGGCAAGGCAAGCGGCTACCTCGTTGTCATCAAACTCGCAATACTGCAGGTTGGCCGAGGGCGCCACAGTGCGCACGCAAGCGTAGGTGTTGTTGTACGAGTCCTCGCACACGCAATCCGGGAAGCACTCCTACCAAAAACACCAAATAGGGACAAGGGCAATTTCTCAGAAAGCTGCCGTAATATTAGCCGCGCTTCGTAGAGGATAAAGAATGCATGCGCATCTTGGCATCTTGGCACCTTTTTTCCATTTGTTCATAAAATCCCACTCGGGTACCAAGATGAAATTCTTACTGAGACTCCGGGGCCCAGCAGGGGGCAGGCGGGGTCGGAAAAATCGTGTCCTTCCCCTTCGTACTCCACCAGGAGGTCGCTTCTCCAATTGCTGACGTTGGCGGCGCCCACCTGAAAGGCGCGCCACATGATTGAAAGGCTTGTTCGTCCCCCACCTCGGAGAGGGCGGGGCTCACCAGAATCGGCAACAAGGAGGTTCCGTCCATCTGCGTCTTGCTGACGTTTACACCCGCCATGTCCAGCATGGTCGGGCCCAGGTCCACATTGGCCACCAGAAACTGTCAAAGGGGAAATATGAACAGGTTCTCATTTGGTGCACGTTTGTCCCTCTGGGTCAGGAAAAGAGAATGGCGGTGGGTCACCTGGCTGGTCTGGCCGGCTTTGATTCTTGGGCCTCGCACCATGAGAGGAACGCGGATGTCAAACTCGTACAGCTGTCTCTTGTCCACAGGGAGAGAGAACTGTCCTGCAGCACACGCATAACAAGACAACAACACAAGATAGCCTTTTGTCTTCTTTTTTTGTCCAAGTACGTCTTAATTACCGGTGTGGTATCCGTTATCTGATGTGAAAAAGACATAAGTGTTGTCCAGTTCTCCGCTGGCTTCCAAGCGGCGTACGATCTTCTCCACCAGGTCGTCCACGGACAGCAACGTCTGCCACCTGCGCCCACGCCGTCGCGTCATGACACGCAAAGACCACGTGGACCGGGATCCGCCGCGGCCAAACCTGACCGTTTCTTGAAGGCGTTGTCCAGGAAGTCAAGGGACGCGTTGCTCATGGGAGTCTTGGCCTGCCTTATCAGCCAGTGCTTGTCCTGCGGTGACAGGACACAACATGCCTAGAATTTGTCTCCGGGCCCGATCCGAGCAGATGGCGCCACCGACCTTGCCGTGGATGTTGAAGTTGGGATTCCTGGGCGCCTTAGTGCCGTTGAAGCGGCCCTGGTACTGAGGCGCAGCCGTCCATGGTGAGTGGGGGGCCGGTGTGGACACCATCATGAAGAAGGGCTTGTAGTTGGACTTAGACTCCAGGAAGCTTAACGACACATTGGCCTAAAACAAGGATGCGATCAAAGCTTGGGAGGGAAAGAGCAAATTCTGACGGTTTTGAAATGTTAAAAAAAATAACGCCGGTTACTTTCAAATAAAGTGGTACCTCTACTCAAGAAGTTAATTTTTCCGTGGCCCGGTACCAGCTGCATAGGCCGGACGTCGAATTACTGTACTGCACATATTAAATGATTAAACCTCATACAGTAACTGTACTGTTATCCCTTCCCATCCTTTATACAGTAGTCTCACGAAGAGCCGCGGTTATATTAGCAGAACCTGGATGTCGAATTAAAGTGAACCTTGTAGCTGGCCAAACATGATAACAATTAGAGCTTACACTTGAAATTCGAATTTGTTACAAAAGAAATGTGGTAAGAGATTTATAACGCACTGCAGTTGCTCCAAGCTTGTGTGACTTTGAGGAAGCACAGCTCTCGGGAGCGCCTACAAGACACGTGATTGGAAGACCCATATGTACAATGTTAGCCATAGCTAATGTCAATTTAACGTTTGTTAGTTGTACAGTGTGAAGCATTTAAAAATAAACATAAAAATACATCCGAATTTGTAAAAACAAATAAAAATAGACATTGCGGGTTTTGATAACGTATTAGTTTTCATATCCTGAATTTTCTTTCATAACCAGACATTTTTTTCCCAATAGGCATTTCGTAACCTGAATTTTTTTTTGTAGCAAGAGACGTTCAAAAATAGAAGTACCTCTGTATTTGAATGTTTTTTTTTTTTTTTTTTTTTTTTTTACCAGCACATCAGTCAGGTAATCTTTGCTGTAATCTGCCCCATGTTTCTGAGCTTTGCCGTTGACGGACAAGGTATAGTTGTAGTACTTGGAATTCTTCTCCTGAAGGGAAGGGCGGACGTCAGTAGTAGCTCCAGCTCATAAGTGCCATGAATTTTGTCACGTGTGTGTGACTATTTATCACTCACCAGTCCAACCCAGTAGCTCCAGCCTAGAGGAACGTGCTCCACCCCGCCGGCCTCCGTGTGGCCGTACTGCGACACGGCGGCAAAGCGTTTGCATCCCTGCGGACGCGGAAGGCAAACGGCGGGCGCGTACCTGGTTGAGGTACTTCCCGGCGAAGAAGGTCTGGTACCCGGCCAGATTCTTGAGCATGCTGGGGAAGGTGTGTGGCTCCTGAGTCTTCTGCCAGGCGACGCTGCTGCAGTTGCCCTCCAGCGTGTTGTTGGTGACGTGGTGGTTGTGCGGGTATTTGCCCGTCAGGATGCTGGCCCGGCTGGGGCAGCACAGCGGACTGGCCACAAACTGGCGACCGGGAGCGAGGAGGACTTAGCATTTCTGCAAGCGTTTTGGCTACGGTATGAGAAGAACGCTTACTGAATTGGTGAAGGAGATGCCTGCGTCACCGATGAGCTTTCGGGTTTTGTTGAGCGGGGTCTGAAGACAAAAAGAAACGTGTAAATCTGGAGGAAGATTTGGTGTGAATTCACCGTCCTGGTATGTTCTGGAAGCGTTAGCAATTAGTAGGCTCCACTTGGTTTTTGTCAGACTAAATCACGTCTGCACAAACTGTTTAATTTACTATGACATTGTTGCAAATGTGGTTGAACTCGTAATATATCAAATGTGTTGTCAGAGTAATGGTGGTTTCTCATCCCCATTACCAGATCATTCTTTAGTATGCCTGTTGGGAAAAAAAAAGACTTACATGCAGGGTTACCTGTTGTTCTGCTTTTCATGTTTATTAAAAATAAAACTATGACTTTTCCACTCCGCGGGATTTAAAAAATACATTGAGTATTTACCCTGGGTAGCAATATTGAGTAGCATGCAAAATTTGTATTCCATTAAGAGACAACTTTGTCTCTCAGACTATGAGAAAAAGATATTTAGGATAGAATGCCTTTATTGTCATTGTACGGCTGGGTGATTAATATTCGGACATTACATTTTTATGCGGAATTTGGGGCATAGTGTATTCAATTCCTTTTATTTGTTATTAAAAAAAAAGAACTTTTAATTCGACAGTGTGGACAATGTACAAATTGATCACGATTCACGCGTAGGCTTTATGTGACGTCTGTGATTTAAGGCTTTCATGTGTTAGGCAACGTCCGATCTCGAGCTCAATTTGCTCACCATGCCCCCCATGGCGATGTCCAAATCATCGGTGAGGATCAGAACGATGTTCGGTCTCCGGTCCAATTTGGCACAAACCCCGACAAGGCTGTTGACCATCGTGACGTAGATGAGGAAACTCTTGAACCACGAACGCGACATTTTCGCCGATTAAACCTTATCTTGACGACTGGCCGCCAAGTCACGCGGCACCGAGTGCAATCGTGACAACAAAAGCAGATCCGATGTGTTCCGATGAAAATAAACACATGAGCAACCTGTCATCGACCTGACTGTTTACAGCGGCCTTTCACTTCCGCTTTTGCTGGTCACGCGGTGTTTGGGTAACGAAAGCAGTGACGTCATCCACGGACAGTTTGACTTTACTTGCCCAATCTCTATGTTTTCTTTTGTTTTTAATTATTCAACAAAAAAAAAAAACTAAAGAATGCTCGCATGTATGCATGGTCGGTTTTGCCAAAAAAAACAAGGAACAAAAAGCCTACATGATTTTTTGCGAAAGAAAAATTGTTATTTGAGAAACAATAACATGATTGTTTTTTTTAAAGCCTTACGATGCTTGGGTTTTTTGTGAAAAGAAAAGCCTTATTAGACGTTTTTTGTGATTTAAAAAAAAACTTACGATACATGGTTGTTTTTGCGCAAAGAAAAGCCTTACACATGGTCGTTTTTTTTTCTTTAAAAAGCCGTATTTCTTGTCACAATAAAGCCTTACTATATAGCAGTGGTGGCGTGAGGTTTGCGTTAGCAAAAATGTTGCTTTGAATGCCAGTGTGATACCGGAAGTTGTCATGGCACGAGAGAGTGTTTCCGGAAGACGTGGCTGTTCCTGCAAGTGGCAGCTTCAATGGTGGCATCTGTCATCCTGAAGATTATTAGATGAACACGTCAATATTTGAATTTTATTTTTACACTTGCTGCTCAAATTAGTGCCAAGATGATTTCCTTAACGGACTCGCAAAGTAAGGCTTTCTATTGATGATTATCTAAGTAGTATACGAACCCGGCTTCTTGAGCTAGTTAGCATCTGAGGCTAGCAATGCTAACTTTTTTCTAGCCTTTCCTACGTTTGCGTTTGCATTTTCTTTGTTAGCACTCTTTGCTGATGTTACTAACAGTGAAAGGGTAAAAAAGCGACGCCTGAAAATGAAATTGCAATAACGCTAAAATCGAATCCAAAATTAGAATCAAATACCTGTATGTTTAAGGAATTTACTAATTGTATTGTTTTCTTTCAAACAACTGATATGTATGTCGTTGAAAAGTTGCTTGTTAATGTCAAGTTTATTTGCTTCGCCCTCAGTTATAAAACATTCTTAAACTATTTGTATCCTAACAATGATATTATTGTAGCACACAAACAGGTTTTTGATTCTTATCTTTTAGATTGTTGGGTTATGGTTTGCAGGCAAAACGTGATACTATTGCAACATATTATCCATACATTTTAGCACCATTTATAAAATGTTGTACGAGTGGTATATGCTCCATTTACTTTCAGTACAAGTCTGGTTGTTTATGTATATCTTGAAATCATGAATGATTTTTCATCATTTAATTTTCTCATGCAAATTTATACAAAGCAAAATTATTTTGTACGAATGGATATTATAGTTAGATAAAATTATAGTAGCGAGTTGTAAAATTATTAGCTAAGCCCCTGTGAACAAGCCATCTGTCACAGTCATGACATGGTATCAGCACCTGAGTTCTCATATCAGTCAAATCACAAAGCTCTTCCACACCATGAGTATTTTTTTCTGTCAAGTAAACTGACATGAGGATGTGTGTGTGCCCAACAGAAATCGGAATGGGATTGACAGGCTTTGGCGTGTTTTTCCTTTTCTTTGGGATGATCCTGTTCTTCGACAAAGCACTCCTGGCAATTGGGAATGTACGTTTTGACATTTGACACAATATACGATGTGGAATCATAAGATGTGAAATTCAAAAATGCAATTCCTTTACATATTCTTTTTTCCCCCACTAGATCCTGTTTGTGGCTGGCCTCGCGTTTGTCATCGGCCTAGAAAGGACTTTTCGCTTCTTTTTCCAAAAGCACAAAATGAAAGCTACTAGTTTCTTCCTAGGAGGTGTGTTTGTGGTGCTAATAGGCTGGCCCATCATCGGTGTTGTGCTGGAAGTCTATGGATTTTTCCTCTTGTTCAGGTAAGACGAACTCACAAGCACTGAAACCCTTACAGTGGTACCAATACTTATGAATATTTTTTTGTTACAAAAATCCAGGTTACGAATTGCCTCTCCGGAATAATATTTTCTCTTGGTACGAAAGAAAATTCAGAATATGAAAGGCACCCTCCACTGCTAATTCTGATATGTATTTGTTTCAGTTTTTGATGCTTTTTATCTGGACATTGTCCATCAAAAGTACACACCGTAGAACTAAAAAACATACAATTGACATTTGCTATGGCTGGTATTGTACATATTCACATAAAAATGCATACATTCCAATTTGGGCTGCTGTAAACAAACCGCTGAACACCTCTTGGATCGCTACTTAACTAGCGTGATGTCACATCTGGCGTTAGCATCATTAGTACAACACAGGAAGTTCTTTAAGTAAACTTACATGCTCAAAATGATCCCAAAATTGATATTTTTGCTCCTGTGGACTTGTAAATGACGCTTAGGTAACTAGAATTATAATATAAAAACGCACTCATAAACAAACAAATGGGAGCATTTTGTAAGTCGCCTGATGGAAAAAAATGATCAAATTCTTTCTTTATTGAATTTGGATTTTACAGGTTTTGGATGATATTTATCATCGGTTGCTATTACAACCCGATTTCATCGGACAAACAATAACTCTTGTTTTTAATCTTGCTCTTTCCGTCTCTGGTGCAGAGGCTTTTTCCCCGTCGTCATCGGCTTCATCAGAAGGATACCCGTCCTCGGCTCCATCCTGAACCTTCCCTTCATCAGTGCAGTAAGTTTTCGACAAATGCATTCATTCTTATGCTTATTCGTAGACACTTGAACCGCTATCATTTACCATTCTCTAACTGGAACATTTTCAAGTACCAAAAAGGGCGTTAAACAACCTATTTAAACGTGTACTTTGAAAGGGTCATGACATCGTCAAATAAAAATAGCTACTTTCAACCCCTCAAAATGTTCAGTGGCATCAGCCCTATAGATACATATGTATGGGGGGGTACACTTGGGTTAACCCTTTCTGTCCTTTTGTTTTTCAAAGCCTTCGTAGGATAATCAGCAGTCGTGGTCAGTCACTGCCGATTCTCCTTGCATGCATGTAATGCAGTAATCAGAAGTTGAGATTAGGGCTGGTCAATCAATTCATTTTTTTTTAAATATAAGATTTGAAAATGACTATTTACACACACACACGGGCATGCTTGGTGATGCAGATGAAGGTAGTGTACCCAAAAAAGGCAGGGAAAGGTCGAATGGCCCCAAAATGAAGATTTAAGGGCATTTTACGCGACGTTCTTGTGCAAACATTCTAGAACGGATGCATACCATGTTGAATTAGAGGTCTTTTTATGCCTTTTAAATGACATAATATTGCTTATATTTGAATTAATGTTATTCGAACACAGATAGGTAGAGAAAATTGGTCTGTTTTGACCAGTTTGTACAATTTCCATTACGATTGTCCTATTCCCCTGTGGCATGTCCGATTCATCTTTTTTTTCTGTAGCCACACCCTAAAATGGAAGTCAACACAGATTTTATTTATTTTTTTTGTCTTTTCAGTATGTGGACAAAGCGAGCGAGGGCAACACCATGGTATAACGCATCATGACATCTCGTCCGCAAAGGAGTCTTGGTTCAATAGCGCAGGTTGAACGAAGCGACGCAATCTGCCAGGGGGAAGGAGTTCAAGTTGCTCAGGTTATAACATTCGGCGACGACACCCATGTGCAGGCGGAAGAAGAAAGACTGCTTTTCTTTTCCTGTCTTCATTGCCCATCAATCGGTCCTCAGTCTGCAATTAAGAATTACCGTGAGATTCATTTAATTGATTAAATCCCGTATTACAGTGGGGAATTGAAGGCATCGGACACGATGTGGATTATTGTATCAACAACCTTCAGCAAGAATGAATAGTGGACAGTTTTCGCCATGTTGTCCTTTTTTGTGCCTCCGCTTTAAATTCTAAAGGCTTTTAAGTGCAACATTTTATTTGCGGTTATGGTGAGACCGTTTTTTTTTTGTTGCCGTTTGTGTCTCGCGCCAATTCTAACCGTTACAGCAAAGTCCATATGAGGCAAGTTGCGCGTGTCTCGGGATGTGTCAGCCATTTAAATTTCGGATGTTACAGTTGGACCGGATGTTTCATAAGTTCTGTCATTTTGCATATTTATGCACATCCATAAGAAATGCAACAAAGAGGTCATTTTTTGTCTTGCTCCACTGTTTAGTTACTCACTGAATCTCTAAAATCAAACGTGGATTGCCAACATCAAGTCTTGTAAATGTTTTTGCTTCATTTATTTGTTCTTTCTATTCATGTTTGGCAATGTAGATTCTTTTTCATACCAGTGGCTGATATTTACTACAAAGTTTCCCCATTATTGAACTGTACAATTGTGTTTAGAGTATTTTGTATGAATATTTGTCACTAAAGAAGTTTTTGCTGGAATCTTTCATTCTCACGAATAACAGTTTGAATCATTTGACTTAATAATTTGGAAAGAATTCCTTCCTTGATGCTCTGTTAACCTGTGTTATGAATTATTTTCTTTTAGGTACCAACATGGTCCACATCAACAGGCAATTGTATCATTTAATTACTTTTGCAAAGAAGTTTGATCGACAATGAACCAAAACAGGTTGACTGGTTCCCTAACCAAAGATATTATTAATAATCCTTATATATTAAGCGTAGGGTTACAGTTAAGTACAGCGTTTGTCAGCAATTAGTTCATGAAACATTAAAATAATGACACTTAATTAATGAGCTTTTGTTTGTGTAATAAAGCTGACTTGCGGTTTCCTCGAAAAACCATGAAAAAATACAAAAGTAAAAATATGTATACATATCAGCGAATATGCGGGTGCCGAAAGGCAGTTAAGTACAGTATTTGTCAGTAATTAGTTCATGAAACATTGAAATAATTAATGACACTTATTTAATAAGCTTTTGTTTGTGTAATAAAGCCGACTTGCGGTTTCCACGAAAAAACATGAAAAAATAAAAAAACAACAAAAAAAAGAAATATGCATATCAGCGAATATGCGGGTGCCGAAAGGCGAGCATGCGGGGTCCATTGAAGTGATGTCATCGTCGTCAATCGTTTCCGCCCTCTTAACCAACGAGAAAGCAACTCGCTATCTTACGAAGCCAATCACAAAGCAGAAAGTCACGCCCTGCTGGCACGCTTCACCCAGTGGGAAGAGTATTAGCAATCCGGCTACTAAAACGTGACTTCAGCAGGAGCTATAGTTCTTTCATTTTTTTTTATCACCTTCGCATTTTGCATATTTTAAACATTGTTGTATTTTGTAGGATCATCCCGGCAAGAGACGCAAGTCAACCGCCCCTGTTTTAATTTTTCCTGCCTCAGCCGTAAACTCGCTAGTTCACCCCGGTTGCCTTAATCCATGGCGCTGTCCTCGCACGCCGACATGCCGGAGTACCTGGACGACCCGTCGCAGCTCACCAAGGATATGCTCAAGAGCGAGTTGCTGGCCCACAACGTGAAGCTCCCGAGCGGCAACCACAACAAAGACGTGTACGTTCAGCTTTATTTGGAGAATTTGACCGCGCAGAACAAGAATCGAATCGTTGCCACGATTCTGGATACTTTCTCCAGTGACGAAGAGCTGCCCCCTCCCCTGGTGCACAGCAGGAGCCGCTCGTCCGGCAAAGTGAGTCATTTTCCAAATTCAGCTCAGGAAAAACAAAATATAGCTGTTTTTTTGTATTATTTCTCCTTGTCCCGATTCAAAAGACCATATGGCGCAAGTATGGGCCATTTGTTACGGGGTTTGAATTTCATGTCAGCTGTCGTGGGTCCTCTGAAGTTATCTACTCAACAAGTTCCTCGTGGACCTACTAGGACAATTTTTCTCAATTGCTTTGTGACATCATAGAGTCAACATTGAAAAGAAATCACAGAGAGCTTAATTTTGCCCTTATTAAACATAGGTGTCAAACTCCAGTCCTCGAGAGCCGGTATCCTGCATGTGCTCCGCTTTTCTCACATCATCGCATCCGACTCAAATTATTAACTCTTAAAAATGATCCTAATCATTTGAATCAGGTGTGTTTGCGAGAGAAGGCTCATAAACATGCAGAATACCGGCCCTCAAGGACTGGAGATCGACGCCTGTGATTTACAAAGTGGTCAGGGCCAGCATTGCCTTCTCTGCTGGCCTAATAACCTGACAATATCATCACTATAATAAACTGTAAAATTATAACTATATTAAAAGTCAATTTCATATATATTTATAGTTCATATAAATATCATAATAAATCAATTTTAATGGTTTACTTTTAGGAAAATTAACTTTAAACACATTGTTTGGAATTGAATGAAAATGGCGTTAGTATAGGGCATGGAGTGGGTTGTTTGTTGGGTCAAAATTGTCAACATTCTTCTGTAATAATCCCTCTCAGTCAACAACCGCCTTCATTCTACACAACCTGACATTTAGGGAATCCTAAATTTCATTAGCCATTGTACTTTTGTATGCAAGATGAGTAACATATTTGCAATTGTATTTGGGTATTAATTTTTTAACAGTTATTTACTAGTGACATTTTTGACACTGTGCATAATCCGGTGACATATTTTGGAACAGATGTGACAACAGATGACTGCGTGAAATGTGAGTGTGAAATTACATGTCATAAAAGTCTTTTTTTGGGTGCCTGTAGGGAAGGTTGCATGTTCTATGCGCAGTTTCAAGATTTGAAAGGCATCTGTGTACAACACGTCAAGATTTATGGAGGGCTCCGCTTTTATTGGTTGTAGCAAAAAATATGTATATATACAGTATATATCACCACAGTTTAAAACTGGATTGCTATCGAGGATTTTTTTTAATTATTGTATTGAATGATACAAACTCTTTCAAATTGCTGCGATGTTCCCGGTCACAAAATGTTTGAGAGGCCATGTTTGCTCTTGTTTAAAAAAAATTGAGGAAATACTTTATGTTAAAGGTAACACCTAGACGGCAGACCAGGTCCTGTAAAGTACTGTAATTAGGACCTTTGCCTTTTACTGCTGTGATATCCATCATATGTTACCCGATGCGCATGTTTGACTGATTATAGGCTGCCAGTATCTGAGGAGGTGGGGGTGAACGTTCTGCACAAAAATGAATTCCTCAAATTTTTTGCATAGTATCCTCACGGCGGAGTATAAAGCTGAATATATTGTCACGCGTGAAGGGTTTTTGTTCAGCAAAAAAGAGTAGTTTTATGTTTGAAGACAACAGGAAGGGGATTTGTTTTCATTTTTTTGTTTGTTTATTTATTTTATAAAGTCAATTTTGGAGTGTTTTATATGCACTCCGAATCGTAGTCAGACTACAAGACAAGTGTTGGACAGAAGGAGAGTGAGGCTCGATATAGACGCGAGGCAGCATTCTTGAGGAAATGAAGCGCAAACTTGAGATTCTTCAGCTGGGTTCCAAATTTGAATGATCCCTGGGCGTGTTATCGTTTGACCATGTGCAGAATTTGTGAGTTTGAAAACGTGTCTCAAAGTGGACACTGTTACTGTTTCTGTGAATTTTACAAAAACAAGTGAAGTCTACCCCTGACTTAGTGGTTATATAATTCAGGGCTGTCCAATCAAAACGAGCCAGTGTTAATCAAATGACAAAATGATGGCACTTTCATAGACCGTTCTATATTGTATATTGAACAACTAATGTTGCAAGAATAAAATGATTTTGAATTTCAATGCTTTATTTTTTGGACACAGCTGAATGTTAATGTGTCTAAAAGTCATCACCACTATCTGAAGATGAGTTCTTCGGGGATGATTTGCTGATCATCTTACTTGGGATATTCTTGCAAACTTAATCAAATTAGAGGTCTTTTTATTCAATTTAAGCCTTCTAAATGATATCATATCACTGATTCCCATTCAAATTAATGTTATCCAACCGCAGATATATGGAGAAAAATGGTCTGTTTTGAGTTATGCGGTTATAAGTCATTTCAAGAGATGTCAGTTATGCAGTTTGCGGATTTTTACTGGAGCCAACAGTGAATAAGGGGGAAGAAAAAGGGGGAAAAAATGCACAATGTATTGCGTGGTACAATCAGTTATTTTATAAGAACTTTAATTTTTGTCATGTCTTTGTGTTAGTAGTAGTTTAGCAGATTTAATACATTTATGCTCAATTTATCTTGCACTATGTTTTTTTTTTTTTTTTTTTTGCACTTGTGTGGCAGATCACTAGTTTCATAGATCACTTTAGTGAGTTTTTCAAGTTCCAGGGTAGTCCGGTTTAGTATCTTACGCTGTCTGTGACACAGAAACTTTGAATCTAAGTCCTTGAAGCTGCTATCTGAATAAATAAAGAAATGTCCACAAAAAAAATCTAATAAATGCTCAACCAAGCGACTGTTTTTCACAGAAAGCGCCCAGGAAAACAGACAACATTCATCCAGACGTGTTGGACGTGACTACCCTGACTGATGATTATCTAAGGGTTGAGCTGCTACGACACGGACAAGATCCTGGCCCAATTGTGGGTGAGTCCACATTTGAAAAAAAAACGTATACTTCCCTCATATCACACACTGCCCATAAGTGTAATATTCACAAATCCCATGAGCAATTTTTCTGACCTTTTTCAATGGTTGTGTGATACTGAGCATCCCGCTTTCTTTCCAGCGTCCACACGTAAACTGTATGAGAAGAAACTGCAGAAGCTTCTTGATGACGGCCCAGCACAGGCAACGGTAACAGACAACGGCAACTCTGAATCTGACTTGTATAGCGACAAGGAAGACGGTAAGTGTATGATTCTATGTACAGGGGTGGACATTATTTATTTCTTTTTTTTTGTCGTGGGTTCTCCGTCACAATGACAACAAAAATGATCTCCTTTGCACCTTCGCGAGAATGATACGCAGCCCCGACAGCAAGTCCAAGCCGCTTCGGTAAACAAACAAATATCCTCAGAATAGGAAGAATATGTATTAGTAAAATGATGAAATTGCAATACTTTTCGAAGCTTTTCGACATTGTAAACTATGAGTCCACTTACAGCACATCTTGGAGCCACTTTTCAGAGGAAAAAAAAAAAAAGAAAATAGCTCCCCGGCTAATCAGCGAGGAAGTCAGTGAGTTGCAGACAGTTCTTGATAAGTTCAAGTATTTGTTGAGTGGCTGTGTCTTGACGTCGTATGAAATTTCGGTATGGGCAAAAGTTGTTGCGGGCTTTACTAGTATCTACATAAATGCAATATCCATTTTGTATTGTTTACATAACGCGGAAAATATGAGACAAGAATTCTATCATTGTATTGTCTGTTTTTAGATTTCGTAGCAGAACCGGAGCCCGAGCCAGTGTTTGAGCCCGAACCAGTTCCGGTGGTGGAGAGGCCGGTTCGAAGCCGAGGAAAAACTCCAGTCACTACCCGCACTCGCAGCAGCGAGCACAAGACTGTAAGTATAGCGCCTCAACATCCATTTGGCGGTTATGTCTTTCCCCGTTCTTGAACTAGATCGTTTTCTGTCTCTAGAAGTTAACTGTTAAGGGAGTTAATTACTGTTAACTCCCAGAAAAGTGATAGAGATTGGAAAGGACACATCTGGGTTTCATTATAATTTATCCTCATGCCACAAGGGAGGGGGAGGGGGAGGGGGAGGGGGGGGTCATGCTTGAGTACAGTTGAAGTCACTCCCAGTTCATTTTCAAATCTCATTTCGAGTCATGTTGTGTGTCAGACTCAAAGCACATGACGCGGATTAGCCGTTTCCACGCCATAGCAGATTCTTTTGGAGGCTGACTTTTCCTTCCATCTATAACGTCTCTGTTTTTTACGAGTTGCCGGCATTACGTTTTACAGAAAGGCATTTAATTGAACGTTTTTCCTGTTATTTATTCTTCCCGGCGAATTGGAATGCACCCGTTCCTCCATAAATGTTTTCTTTTCAAACAGCAATTGGAATGTTGAATGCAACATGTGTAATATTATTCTACCATAATCGCTGATATTAGAGCAGCGGCGTTAAACTAATCTGCCACATTGTAATGTTGTAGGGCTGCACAATTAATGGAATTTTAATCGCAATCATGATATTGGCTGCCACGATTAATTACTCTGCGATATTAACGTCCAAAAAGCCGGCTAACGCACATGTCAAATCGAGAACTTCTGTCATCCTACCACCAGGGGGCAATGTTTCCCACATGTTTGCATGACCAAAGCCTCTGCTTATCTCACCCTGATATATTATTTACCAGTATGAAATGGCATTGAGTTTCTCATCTCAATTGAGAAAAATCCAACTGGCAAAAAATTTGCCGTTTTGACTGTAAAGTCAAACTAATTTGAAAAATACCGAAAACTTGAAATCATAATTAGAACTTGGCCGGCCGCATATGGCCCCCGGCCCTTGAGTTTGACACCTGTGCATGAGAGCGTACGTTTATCCAACCACCTTCTGTTTGAAACCTATTTTAGCTGCAACAAGTACCAATGGAGGCTCTTCTCAACACAGCTCTGCTGGAGGTCAGCTTTGTTTTGTCTACCAGAACATATTTTATTTATTTATTTGATTTAAATAGGGCTGCAACTGACAATTGTTTGCATGATCAATGAACTTGATTTTATGTTAAGAGTCCAGACATCTACTTATTGGTCTTTGTATGGATGTGTTTCAAGTGTGAAAACAAGAAGTCATTTACTAGATTTTTGATTGGTGTTTGTAGGATCCTGAGCCAAGACCCGGTCTAGTATTAAGAAAGAGTTTACCACTTCTGACACCGACATTTCGGGTGTGTTGCACTCACGTTTGAAAACTTCCACGTGCTTTCGTTCATGTATCTAATATCACTCTGTTTTGTTCAAGCTGAAAAGACAGCCGGAGCAACAAAGCCCCAACAAAAGTGACCGTGGTTCTTTTAGCCCCATGTTCTTTATTTCGCCCCATCGGTCAATGTCTGAGAGGTTCGAATCCAAGGTCGGCAAGGGAACTTTTCAAGTTTGATCACAGTGGTGGCACCCATTACTTTTTCTCTATAAAATTTCCTCCAAGGGTCTGTTTTGGGTGGTGACGCTATTCTCACTCGCCGCATGGCTGGTTAAGGTTGAACGTATGAAATTGCGCTGGTTTTAAACACGGTCGTTGAGGGTCTGTTGTGACAGTTGTCTGACAGCCGCGTGGTTGAACCTCACAAGCTTCCATGCAGAGACGACATTGTTGACCAAGTTCTTTCAATCATAAATGAATCTGACTGTGTCTTTAGGTGGAGAAGATAGCAGCCAGTGAGCAAACCTCCAAATTGGAAGAGAAAGATGTTCTTAAAGAGCTCTTTTCCAATGATGGCAATAGCTCAACAGGAAACTTGTAAGTTCTCAAACACTTGAAGGATGATCGTCACACATTTTAACATCAGAGGCTGCGAAAAACTGATTGGTTTCGCTTTTTTCCTTAGGGCTACTTGTAGACGACCAATCTGGGGCGCCGCCGGTCGGCCGGTGATCTCCAGCGACATCTGGAATGATGAAAATTCTCTTGTATTCTCTCCCAAAATCACCAAGAGCATCAGCAACTCCACCTCTTCCTCCTATACGGAGAGCCGCCTCATCAACAGAGTCAACTCCTCCTCTTCTAAACCCTTTTTAAGCTCAAGCACATCTATGCTTCACTCTTCTCCGCCCTCTACTGGTGTAACCCCAGTAGTGCGCCCAGGCATGCCCCTTTGGATCAAGGCGCTCATATTGATAGTCTGCCTCGCTTTCTTCTTCTTTATTTACGAAGCCATGGAACCCATTACTAACCACCCATTTGCAACAGATGACACCGAGGTGGGCATCGGCAGCAACAGCGCATAGAGTTTGTGATTAATTTAGGAGGGAGGACTTTGTTCTTAACATATACGTTTCCTCGTTAATCATTTATAGTTAGAGGTATTTTCATGGATGGTCTGAAAAGATCATGCACATGGTTTTCACTAATTTTTTCCCTCTTAAATTGCATGGTGTGTTTGAACTTGCTGTGGTTGAGAGACTACTTCTCCCACTTGCCTTTCATTGCAAGTCTTATTAGTGGTGTCTTTGAAGATTTATGAGGTTTTATTTTGGACTTGAGCCAGGTTTATAAGCTTATTATCCAAATATATGTAAGCCTGAAATATTTTTCTGTAAAAGTTCTCTTTATAATAAACGTGTTATTGCATTCTACCTAATTATGCTTTCATGTCACAATTATTGAAATGCAATTGAATTTATTGACGTGTTTTTTTTAAGTATTTTTTGGCAAAAGCTAAAATGGTTTTCTGAAGCTATGCTCACTTTTTGTTCCTATTTAAATGCATTTTATGGGTTTAACCCTTGCGTGGCCCATGAAAAACAACTTAGGAGAAAAACTTCCCCCTTTTGCCCATAATGTAGTGTTTGATTGTATTTAGTTACCTTGAAAATTTTAATGCCAAAATATCCGCGCCCTACCAAAAAAAAGCACATTAATTCCCATTTGAGACTACATGAATTACATTCATTAACATTTGACATCATTCCGTAGATTGAACACATATACAATCAGATGAAAATATCCTCGTACACAGTGCAATTTTATACTCTCAAAAAGTGTAAGGAGAGTACAAGCACTTGTCCTGCTGTCTGTTCTCTTTAAATTATTAAAAATAATTCTAACTTGTTTATTAGGATCTTTCAGCATCGTTCAGATTTTTCCACCCACGCTTCAGTATTTCTCCTAGTGTAACTACTTCTTCTACTGATAGGTGGACTCGAGAGCAATTGAATTCAATTGTAGCGTAGAAGAAGCAAATGAACCCTCCCACTGGTCGATCAGTGACGTCACCAAAGGACAAAGCTCTACCGGGAGGTCGTTCTCTCTCTCTCTGAGCCGCCGGTTTGAAGCTAAGCGGAGGCGCCATCTTAAGACCTAAGTAAAGTAAGTTAAACCAATCGTTTAAAAAGCCAACACATAAAATACCCGTCAAAATTACGATGTTTGCTTAGCTTCTTACGTTACGTCAATGCCGTAAAACGTTTTGTCTTTTTGTTTACTTCTCTGACACAAGCGCCACCATTCCACCTTGTAGCGGTCATGTTAGCGTGTTAGCATTGCAGTGTAGCATAGAAGCTAATACAGCATGTGACTGGACAGGTAGATTGAATTTGAACGAATCGTTTAATGACGTCACTCCTCAGTGCTTTAGTTTACGCTGGACTGAAACGATTTGCCTGATTTCGCAAACAACGTTACATACCATTTATCGTTTACGTTTTTTCGCGTATGCTAGAGGAGGAATGGGGGGAGGGGGGGGGGGGGGTCTTAGCTGTAGTCCACCCCTTGCTAACTTGTTGCTCATTGCAGCAGAGCCCCGCGGACAGGCACCATGTATCCCTCGACTTTGATGCAGCTGGCCCGGGCCAATCCATTCAGCGCCCCCCTGTTCACCCTCCAGAAAGTGGAGGAGCCACAACAGAATGTACAGAGGACACGCCGATTTGCAGCAGCCGCCACGGCAGACGGTAACTATTTGCTTCCTCCTAGGGCCGCTTTCGAGACCCTGGTTTTATCACAATCTTCTTTAATCGAGCCCCTGTAAACATTTGAATTTGGACTCACTAGTATGAGTATTAAGTGTAATGCATCTCATCTGTTAATCATATTCGCTCGCAAGCAACATGAAGTAGTTGGGCCTTTGCTAAAGCTAAGATGCTAATGGAGGACAAGGAAGGGCACATTGATATCTACCTTTAATATAGCCTAAAACCCCAAATGGATCTGGGAAGCGTCCAGCGTCAACATAGCTTCAATTATTTTAATTGCATTCATTTTGTAGTAAAGTTACTGTAACAATTATGATGACTGGTCAATCGGGAACAAATTGTCCTGGCAGGGCTTGGTTGTAAAAGCAGCATCCTTTTTTTGGGAGGCAATCCTTTACTTTACTTATAAGATGCACCCTTAATCTTGGGGTCAAATTCTGTTATTTTCTATGTTACTGACGCACCAACAGTTTGCCAACAATGTAAAAACTATTGCAGAACTAAATCAATCCCAGCTTTTGTTAACTCTTTATTTTGTCTTGCGTTCATATCCGTAAATTATATATTTGTCGCTCGTCAAGTGTCTTTCAGATTTCCCACAATGTGAACAGTAAGTGAATGCAGCACCAATTTTGTTCATTTTATCTTTGAATACCTGAAGTTGTGCAGCATCTGTTTCACCACGTTTATGAATATTTATACATGCCAAAAGAACACAATTAATAAACGAGTCAAAGGGGATACCAACGCAACTTTTAATTTAATCAGCTGGCGACATAATTTTTGCATGATCCTCTCCATTTATAATACTTATATAAGTGTGTCTTATACTCTTAAAGAATAGTGAAACTGAGGTGACATTAGCTTGACTTTGCTTTGTTTTTTGACAACACTGTTGCCCTTTGTTTTGGCTGGTATTTAAAACGCCAAGCTAGGAAGTTTGTAACTGGTAGTTCAGAATTGCTAGAGGATAATCAAACCAGCAGCTTAAGTTGTTGATTTTATTTTCTAACTCATTGACTCATCGCCCAAGTGAAATGTGTTTTTGTCTTTTTAAGCCGTCAATTGGTGTGAGGGCGTTAACATTCTACCGGCTCAGTTAAAGTTGGTCTTTGACGTCAATCGCTGTCAGTATTAGTAATCGGGTTATTATACTTTTGTGATTTTTCCCTCCTTTTAAATCTAACCTGTGTCCTCAGAGGGAGACAGTTGTGAGTTTGGCTCTCAGAAGTATTTCATCCTGTGTGGCTTTGGTGGGATTCTGAGCTGTGGCACCACGCACACAGCAGTCGTTCCCCTCGATCTGGTCAAATGCAGAATGCAGGTCTGTTTTTTTTTTTCCGGCCCTGTGTCAGTTTTTGCGCACCATCCATCGACACCACCCCCTTTTTTTTTTTAAGTTTTAAATTTGCATGTGAAAATGCATACAATCAAACAGCAAAGTCTCCAACCCTGGCCCCCGGCATGCATATTGGAGTGATCACAACATGGCTGCATGCCTCATTGATTTTGTGCCCACCGCACGCACGTGATGCCATTTGACCCTCTAGACCAACAGAAGAGTTTAGGGCAAGGACTAGACTGAGTGGGATTATACATGAACTCTTGACTGAGCAGTCCATGAATGCATTTTTTTGTTTTTGGTTTGGCTCAGAAGTGAGGTTTAGCTTGTATTAATGCTGCCGAGTCTCACTTGACAGGTAAGACCAAAGTACAGCTGCTGGATAGTTATTTCATATGACATAACAAAAAAAATGTTTAGATGTCTATTTGATTATTGTTGTATTATTATCTTGGACCACATTGATGGTTTGCACATGTTTGTACTACGTAGGGGTGAGCATAACCAATTTGACTACTGTGCAGTTTGACATTAATTTGTTACCGTATTTTCCGCACTATAAGGCACACCGGATTATAAGGCACACCCTCAATTAATGACATATTTTCAAACTTTTTCAATCACAATATAGTAATAATCAAATTAATAACAATAATAACTCTAAACTCAGTCAATATGAGCAACCTCATTCAACTGTAAACACATAAAAGAAACAAGGAAAATCTTTATCAGTTCATTCCCCATCTATGAATCCCAATCTCACTATTGATCCATATATAAGGCGCACCATCCGCTTTTTTTTTTAAGGGGCTTTTAGGTGCGCTTTATAGTGCGGAAAATACCGTCAGTCTTTTTTTCTGAGCTGGCATTATTCACTTTCAAAACATCACTGTGGTCCGGTTGAGGTAATACTGAAATCACCTGTTAATGAAGTCTTTGGTGCTCCCAAAAAAAATGGTGGCATGTTTGAGACAGCCATATATAATGGAAAAGCCCTTTTCAAAATTTAATTGGAACCTCAACAAATTGGTATGGTTAAAGTTTTTTTTTTTAAATTGAGGACTCTTCCATTATGTGGCTTGGAATCAGTTTTGATTTTTTTGTGTGTTGCATGTGACCCTTGCATGTTGCACGTATGTTGTCACCCTTCTACTACAGATGAATTTAGCTGCGAGTTTGGCTCCTCAAAGTACTATGCCCTATGTGGGTTTGGGGGTATCCTGAGCTGCGGCCTAACACACACAGCGGTAGTACCCCTCGACCTTGTCAAGTGTCGTCTGCAGGTTTGTATGGAAAGCTACACTTGGAATTGGCAACAATTAGGCAGCAGCTCATCCAGACATTCTCCATGACAATTATGAACTGTGAAGCATCAGATTTATGGGCGATAACAACGGTTCATGTATGTAATGTGTTAATTTTCACATTAATCACCGAGTGTTTTTGTTAATCAGTCGTTAAAGACACTTCAGTTTGTTCAAATTTTCTCAGATTTCTGAAATCCTGTTTAAAAGCAGTAGGGCTAGGTGAAAAAAAAAAAAAAAAGTTGATCAAGTCGGGTAATTTGAAGAATAGGAAGTTGTTGTCCTCTTAGTAGCTAATTGGCAGCATCACTCATAAAATAAGAGAGGCTTCATCTGTAAATTGAGTTCAAAAACACTATTAGATTGATAATCTACATAAAGCAATATGGAGGTGTGAAGTAAATTGTAGGTCGTATTTGTTGACCTACATATTTTGAAATACATATTTTGAAGAGGTATGCTCGATTATTTAAATATGCAATGGAGTAATCAAGAGAATAATCGATTTTTCTAAAGATTCAATTGTGACAACCTCAGAAAGTAGAATAAATAAAAACGTTTCCATTTTTGAACTAAGTGGGGGAAGTTAAAATGTTTTTAACAATCAGATCAATTGAAGTAACCGTTAGGCTAGTAACTCAGAATCTTGTGAAAGAGCTCCAACTAAAAAAAATGTAATCGTTGATCATGAATGATTTTTTTTTAGCTTTAATAGCCATCGATTTTTTTTTTAACTAACAGTGATCGTTTGAATGTCTTATTTTGATTCAACACCATGATTGTCTAGTTTCCTTTACTACTAAAGAAATCTTGAGTGTATTTGAAATTGAATTCTGAAGGTTTTTACTAAATTTAGGTCTAAAAAATTCAACACTTTAATAATTGATCAGATTGTCGATTTTTTTTTTTTTTTCGGCGCAGCTCTATCATAAATTGAGACGTCAGCAGTTAACATTAGCGTGTTTAACTTATTGTACTGTGTTAAATTGTAAGGGGGGAAATTAAAAAAAAAAAGCAATGGCACTGTCTTTACTGTGTTTTGTTGATTTCTTTTTAATAGGTGAACCCAGACAAGTACAAGAGCATCGGCAACGGCTTTTCCGTGACTGTCAGGGAAGATGGCGTCCGAGGCTTGGCCAAGGGCTGGGCGCCCACCTTCATCGGCTACTCCATGCAAGGACTCTGCAAGTTTGGCTTCTATGAAGTGTTCAAGATCTTTTACAGCGACCTGCTCGGAGAGGTTAGTGCCACGTCCAAAAAGGAGGAGCGGACACTTTGGCGCGTTTGCGTCAATGCCGTCCGAATAGCTTTTAAGTTCCGTTAATGTAATGTAGTCGTAGGAAATTGAATGCGTTTTTTCTGGGTTCCGGAATTTCCGTTTGACGGAGGTTCGAACACCGTATTTGGGGAATTGCGGTTTAAACGAAAAAATGCTCAATTTCTCATCAACCAGGAAAACTCCTACATGTGGAGAACATCGCTGTACCTTGCTGCCTCAGCCAGCGCAGAGTTCTTCGCCGACATCGCCCTGGCTCCTATGGAGGCTGTCAAAGTGCGTATCCAGACCCAGCCGGGCTACGCTAACACGCTTCGAGAGTGCGTCCCCAAGATGTACGCCGAGGAGGGCCTCTGGGCGTAAGTGGGCCGTCTCTTCCTAAGCCACACGTTCCTTAGATCCACCTCTGGAGGGCCCTCGAGGCCCTCGGCAGCTTTCTGGCTGGACAGTTGGAGGTGCTTGAGTCATTGGCGTGTGAGAGCAGTCTACCTGTTTCCCAGCTTAGCTGCAACACCGGCACTCCCGTTTTCTACAAACGAGAGATAATCCCGGTGTTGCTAGCAAGGGGAACGGACATTTATCATTGCGGAATATTGAATTAAAAGCGTCTCGTGTCTCACCGGATTTTCCACCTTTGCAGTTTCTACAAGGGCGTGGTGCCTCTGTGGATGAGACAGATCCCCTACACCATGATGAAATTTGCTTGCTTTGAGCGCACGGTGGAAATGCTCTATAAGTATGTCGTTCCGAAGCCCCGCAGCGAGTGCAGCAAATCGGAGCAGCTGGTGGTCACGTTTGTGGCCGGTTATATCGGTAAGTCGCCCGAAACTCACTTTCGCTGCTGGCGGGAGAATGGCGTCATCGGTTGAGCCGCGTTACACGTTTTTACGCTCTTTTGTCACCCCCAAAAAATAAACTTACAGCGGTTCCTCTTCTTGTAAACAAAAATTTGACATTTTTGTCACACATACGCTGCAGGTTGTAACATTAGATATTATCGTGGAAACAGTAAATTGTCATTGTGTGAAGATTTTCATTGAAAACGGTTGGATAACAGCAACATGTCTTCAACACAGACTGATGCGTGCATGTTGAGAAATAGGAGCGACACCAACATATTTTCAGCATAACACTGGCGCACTCAGATTGTTGGAATACCGCACCAACACAATAGTAACACTCAAAACATGGTTGAGTTTGAAAAATGATTATAAAGAAAAATCTTTTGTAGATTCAAGTAATCAATTACTGATGGTAATCTAGTGGATCATTAAGTATTAGCTATGGATTAGGTAATTTAGCACAAGTCATCAATTGCTTTAGAATTTACGTACCTAAATTAATGGATTATTTGGTGGAACGTTGGAATTGGGTTGCGGTAATTCAATTGGTTGTTCCTTCTTGCGTCCAGCCGGTGTGTTTTGCGCCATTGTGTCCCACCCTGCTGATTCCGTGGTGTCTGTGCTGAACAAGGAGAAGGGAAGCACAGCTGTCCAGGTCCTCAAGAGGCTAGGACCCAAAGGTCAGTACCAAGGATTGAAACCCGTTTCTATCCATAGTATGCGATTCTTTTATCCACCACTAGAGGGTGCTGTGCTCCTGATTTGCTCTGTAATTCTTGAGCGGGACAATTATTCAGGACGTTTCTGAAAGTGTGATTGTGCTTGGCAGGCGTGTGGAAGGGCTTGATCGCCCGTATCATCATGATCGGTACCCTGACGGCTCTGCAGTGGTTCATCTACGATTCGGTCAAGGTCTACTTCCGTCTGCCCCGCCCCCCTCCCCCCGAGATGCCCGAATCCCTGAAAAAGAAGCTTGGCATCGAGTAAGAAGGCCCCGCTCACCACTCCCAACGCTAGGTGGAAGCCCACATCATTTTCCAACTTGCATTCAGTGCACAGCAGTTTTCTATATTTATGCCCCTCCAGTCCAGCTGTTTCAATGAATGGGGCTGTAACTATCATGTATATTTAATATACAAAATTCAGTTGATAAGAAGCTGGTGTTGTAAATCTTTGATGGACAAAGAATATTCCCTTGCTGCGCAACACTTGTCTGATTTTATTTTGCTCCTGTGATGTAAAATGGAAATTAAAAACACTTGTGGGAAAGATTTCTTACGCGCATTTTTTTTCCCTTTGCTTATGCGATGGAAATGAACCGAAATGTCTTCACTTAAAAAATTAAGCACGTTCAACTGCTCAGACTAAATGTGATAGGATTCTAGAAACGAAATCTTTAAATGCCTATTTTTGCCTTTTCATGTCTTTATGCTACGGTGGGACGAAAAAGTTTGGGCACCGCTGTTCATTTTCAACATTTTCCTTTATAAATCATTGGTGCTTCGGACCAGCAATTTCCGTGGGGAAATATTTATCATATAGCAGATAACACTGTGATATTGAAATGAAGTTCATCGGATTTACAGAAAGTGTCAATTCATTTCCTTTTCACTTTCTAGTACAATTTTTGAGCCAGACGTGCAACTTGGCTGAGTTTTGCTTGAGTTCTACACTCGTACAGTAGGTGGCGGTATGCACCTAACCGTTGCTTGCAATCCGCCGTTAATTGAAAAGGAGGAAGACTCGTGTTGATCATGGCAACAGCCATGTTTGAAATTTGAAGTCGAAGTTGTATGTGTGTTTCCCTGCTGGAAAGGTGAGTAGTCACCCACGCAAGAGTTAATTTAATTTATTTCCAAACGCAAACGGGTTTGCGAACGAACGTTAGCATTATCTCGCGCTTCGGTAAGCTAGCGAGCTCGGTGGTACACTTTAAGTTTGGTTGGTATGAATGTCTTTGTTTACTTGGTAATTGTGCCTTATTTCTTTAATGTTTAGCACGTTAAATATAATGTATTTTATTTTTCATGTTCAACGACGAAAGAGCTCTGTAGCTTTTCTTGAAACAGCGTGTAAAAATGAAGTACAGTACTCCCTCGCGTTTCGCGGTTAATTGGGAGCGGGACCCCTCCGCGATAACTGAAAAATGCGTGTTTTTTATTCATAAATGACAACGTAATAATTCCCCCCTGCTGTTTTTTTTTTTTCCTTTTAGGTTCCATATGTATAATTCTGACGGATAATTAACATCATGGATGGTGTTTTTCAGAGAAATGGTGAGTCTGCCGTGTTTAAGCAACCACAAAACGTTTTGAATGCTGTTGTTTGGAGCATATTGCAAGAGATTAGTAGCGACGCAAAAGATATATAGACGCGCAATCTCCAAGATTTGTTGACAACATTTTGCTCATTACTTTGCAGCCTACTATTAAAAGAGCAAGTGCTGCTTTTCAGAGCCACGGTTTCATTTAGAAACCACTGACTAATAGACCAACAAAAATGCAAAATGCGCACCACTGATTATCCCTACATTATATTTACAGAATCCTTATTATTGTTGAACCTTTTTCATTTTTCCTAACGTTTGTTGACTGTGCTTTGTTACAGCTGTTCAGGCAGAGCTGGACTCTGTTGATTCGGAACTGGAGTTAGTGGAGCTACAGATAGCAGAACTTTTGGAAAAAAAAAACGAGTTGACTTCCCGCAAGAACCTGCTGCTGCGCAAGCTGGAGGAGGCTTGCGATGCTGCTTCTGCATCATCTTCGTCAAGCCAGTTATCTAAAACCGGCTCTGAGATGAGTAAAGAGGAAATGCAGCACTATGATAACGCGGGTACTTCCGCCTCACAGTTAAAGGGATCTGAGATGTTTACTCCAAATAATCAATGACCCTACCTTATTTTCTTTCACCTTGTTAGATTTTGCGTGGTCCAAAAATGTGACACGGCACCTGAAGGATTCATTTCACCTGTCCAAGTTCCGACCTCTACAGTTAAGGGCCATCAATCTCACGCTGTCTGGAAAAGATCTCTTTTTGGTGATGCCCACAGGCAGAGGGAAAAGCCTCTGCTACCAGCTACCTGCGATCTGTTCCGACGGTATGCTAAGACCCAATAACGTATTTTGTTATTTGACGGATATGTCAAAAAAAAAAGTATGTCTCCGTGATAGGTTTCACGCTAGTCGTGACTCCCCTTGTATCTCTGATGGAGGATCAAGTCATGTACCTGAAGTCCATCAATTTGGCGGCAGAAATGCTCAATGCCTCTAGCAGCAAGGTAAGGAATGCATTTGAGTCATTTTTTAGAAATATTTTCTATGAACAGATAGTCATGAAAAAAATAGGCTGGTGTTTTAGTTCGGATAACGTAGAACACAATATTCACATCGCAGTCCTTAGATGTGTTTTGATGTATTTACAGGAGCACTCCAAGGCCGTTTTGGCTGGCATGATAGACAAGACGGCACCATTCAAACTTCTGTACGTGACGCCTGAGAAAATAGCCAAAAGCAAGATGTTCATGTCTCGCTTGGAGAAAGCCAACAACGCCAATCTCCTGAGTCGCATCGCTGTCGATGAGGTGCACTGCTGCAGCCAATGGGGACATGACTTCAGACCGGGTAATTAGATCACGTCAAAGGAAGCCACCTATAGAAAGATTGAGTTTTTTTGTCTTTGGCCTATTGCAGATTATAAACTTTTGGGCATCCTGAAGAGGCAATTTCCTAAGGTCCCAGTGATTGGTCTCACTGCTACAGCAACCGTCAGCGTCCTCAACGACTGCGCAAAGATCCTATGTGTGCAAAAGCCAATCACACTGACGGCCTCATTCAACCGCGCCAATCTCTATTATGAGGTAGAGCAGCCATGACAGCCTCATGCACTCAATTTCTCACATCCACGGCTTACTGTATTTCTCTGCGTACAAGTCAAGTTTTTTTTTAATCTTTTTTAAATGTAATTTTGTTATTATTTTTCTTTATATCTTTTACTGGTGGAATGACTAGAAAAAAACACACAAAAAAACAACAAAACAGGAGAAAAACAACCAAAAAAACCAGCACATGAGTTGCTCTGGACTATAAGCTGCAGGGCTCAAATCATGAGAAAAAAAATTGCAGCTTTTAGTCTGAAAAATACGGTATATACCTCTAATTCAGGGATGTCAAACTCGTTTAAGCTTGAGGACCTGACCAATAAAATCAAGCTCTATATATATATATATGACTTTAAAACAACAACTTCAAATGTATTATTCTTAAAACTGTCTTCTACATCACTATTAACTCATTCGCTGACAGCCCAGTCGAAAGAAATATTTGTCGTATGTAGCTTTCATTGGCAGTGAATGAGTTAATTCTGACTATACGCACACATCGAAGGGTGAGTCTTTTCACATCGCTCCAGAAAAAAGTTTTGTTTTGTTCTAGATCACAATGAATCTTGTAAATGTTTTAAAATAGGTGTTCTCGATGTCTTTTAGGTTCGTGTCAAAATTTCTGACAGCGCATTAATAAACGACATTATCTCACTAATAAAGAGCCGATACAAGGACCAATCAGGTACCGCAGTGAACAAGACTCGTAAAATCTACAAACGCCAACAATATGCATGAGAAAAACTCTTTCTTTCATGCCGCAGGGATCATATACGTGTTCTCCCAGAAGGACGCAGAGTCCGTGTCCTCAGAACTCCGGCAGAGAAACATCTTGGCTGCTCCTTACCACGCTAACTTGACCCCGGACGAGAAGTCCGGTACTCATCGCAAGTGGACCTTGGGGAAAATCCAAGTATATGTGATTCCATGCCAGATTTCAATCGGAAACCTGCTCTTATAAACAATTCCTTATATGGTCTTACTCTGAAACCCGTAACCGCCTTCTTTGGTGCTCTCTCTTTTTTGTAAAAGATTGTTTTGACTCTAGTTCTTTGCCTTTTTTTCATGATAACTCCAACTGAGAACATTTCGTAATACGTAAGGTACGCATGATGGCAGCGATAAACCAATCAGAGACCATTAAATATAACATCCAGTGCATATGCAGGCAGCAATTAACCAATCAGGGAATGCAGTTAATGGGGGCAGGAAACCCCCTGAGTGAATTCTGCAAAGTAGGATTTGCCCGCAGATAAACATTATATGTACGTTCCCCACAGTTCAACTTTTCTTAAAGAGGTAGCCTCAGACTGTGTTGTTATTCCCGCCCCCCCCCCCCCCGTACCCTCACGTACAGCTCTCTCACTCACAGCCACAAGTGCACCTTTTGTAGTCATGCATCATTGTTGCCCAAACGCTTTTATGTAATGCCATGACTCCGTCAATGTAGAACGATGAGCCTTGGTTTAGTTTTGAGCAAAAATGCCTTCATTTGCGGATGATCAAGATCGAGTATTAACAGGCTGTAGACTGTTTCAACTGATTAAGATTAAGCCTGCCAGTGTTTTTTTGCAGTACATCAGGTAGGCGTGGCTGTAAAGTGACGTCATTTGAGAAAGAAAAAAAAAAACACTGATCTGTCATGTTGGACTGCTATTATTTTGAACCTGTTTGTCACAATCATAATAATGATGAAATGTTGAATAATTGTGCGTATAGGTGGTGGTAGCCACAGTGGCGTTTGGCATGGGAATAGACAAACCTGACGTCCGATTCGTCATCCATCACACTATCAGCAAGTCAGTTGAAAACTACTACCAGGAGAGTGGGCGGGCAGGTACAATATTAGAAAAATTCAAGCGTGATATAAAGCGCTAATTCTGTACTACGTTTTAGTGATGTCACGTTTGCTCTAAAAACATCTCCAGGCCGAGACGATCGTCCGGCCGACTGTATTGTGTATTTCGGCTTTGCCGACATCTTCCGCATCAGCACCATGGTAGTGATGGAGAATGTCGGCCAACAGAAGCTGAATCAGATGGTGGCGTACTGCAAGAATTTTGACAGGTAACGCTTCCATAAGCCCCTTAATGCACGTGCATATAGATCACGTGACCCCTCTGTGGTTGGCAGGTGTCGTCGCGCTTTATTGGCAGTTCATTTTGATGACGTGTGGGATGAAAGCGATTGCAAACAGATGTGCGATACGTGCCGCAATGGAGAAGGTTTGTGTGTGCTTTATGACAATACAAGTTTTGGGGGAAATTAATAGGCAATCAAACATCATCACCATCGAGGTCATTTTCTAAGGTTTTACAATCAAATCTCATTATTCTTTCTTTTTAGTTGTTTGTACCTTCAGTTGTACTAATAAGAAACGTCTCTGCGTTTTTCAGCTGTCATCACTGTGGACATTACCCAACACGCTCGACAAGTGGTCCAGATTTTGGAGCTTGCAGCATCCATGGATGAGAAACTGACCCCTTTAAAGTTGGTGGACGCTTGGCTTGGGAAGGGCCCCGTAAAGCACAGGAAATTCATCGAAACCACTACGCTGTGTCGATCGCAAGTCGAAGATGTGATCGTCCATCTGCTGCTTCAAGGATACCTTAGGTTACTTCACGTGTCGTGCCGTTTGGACTAGCTTGGACTTCAACCCCTACCCTCAGATTTCCTCATTGGCCCTGTGTTTTTTCCTAGAGAGGATTTCAGTTTCACGCCATACACCACCCACTTTTACCTATTGGTGGGCCGCAAAGCTCCCCTGCTGAAGAGCCAAACTCACACTCTGAGCATGAAGATAAAGACGACGTTTTCAAAGCCTTCTTCGGTGAGTTGAAATCGGTCTGCAGTATGACTTATATCACTCTGTTTTAAGAATGCTTTTATGTTGGTTATTGGGTACCCGGATTAAAAAAAAAAAACTACGAGGGGGTAGATCACTGCTCAAACCAATTATTACACACTATAATTAAATCATTCACTGCCAGCTTGGTAAAAACGGGTTTTTGACCTCGTTAGCCGTCACTTGCAGCGATTGGCTCAATATGATTCTGAAACGCGCGTATAGATTTATTGCATAAAACGAAAATTGTTTTGGAACACTGTCATCATCCATTTTTCTCAGTTGAGCATACAAATAATATTTTCTTTGGGCTAAAGATTTGTCGTCATTAATGGCCAACAGGTAAAAACAGAGAAAGACCGCGGGAAAGCCAAAGCGGTAAAGAGATCAGATCAGAGAGATGAAGACGGTCCGGTGTCCAAGAAAATCAAGAAAGAGCTCACATAGTCCCCCCCTCCCCCCCGTCGTCCCACCCAGAGGAGAAGCTGACTAAGTACAGTCCATCATTCTTTTTCTTATTTTTTTTACTACTCATCGCATGGCGATCAACAGACACGGGATTGATTGAAGTTAAAGACAGACATGACTAATCGGTACTGAAAAACGATTCTCCTTCTCGTCAAAATCAGCCGCATGCCGAAACTAACTTTGCGTTTTGCCTGAAACTGAATACAGCTCGAGACTTCGCCTAAAAATAAGTTTTTACGATTAAATCGAAATGTCTGATAGTTTTTTTTTGTCATACTGAGTTACAAGGTTAGTATAAATGCCAGACGCTTTCATTACTAACATTCTAATCATAACAATATTTATGGCGTTGTTTTCTTCTCACTAAATGATCCCAGGTAAAAATGTGTCAAGGGAATGATGGAAAAATCTTCAAAAGTCGTTAAAATAGCGATGAGACGTTCTTCCAAAGTAAATGAGAGCGAGATTTCATTCGTCCATTCATCGAATATAACTAAACGCATTTGAAAATTTCCTTAGTTGTGATTGGGTGCTCGATGGGTTGTTCGTCACTGCGTGCCCTGCAATTGGCTGGCAACCCGTCCAAGATCTGTAATTTGATGCCTTTTGAAGATGATTCCATCATTTTTTCGGCTTCCGATGTTTCCCCGTGTGTTTGATCTCCATTGTAACGAACATCATTTCTCGTCAAGAAACTCACACTGGTTTTCATTATGACAGGAAGTGCAGGATGAGATCATTGACAACGTCTTTGACTCCTTTGTAACGGAAAACGCTTCTCTCCCACAATTGAAGCAGAAACAAATGAAAGGACACAAGAACCTGGCGAGAAAACCGAACATAAACCCAAACGAGGAAATGGACAGTGGAGAAGACGAGGAGGCGGCCGCGATGCCCCGAGATGTAGTTGAAGTCGACGTTCAAATCAGTGCTCCAGTTAAGTCGTGTTCGAAGCGTAAATCCAGCACCCCTCAAAGGGCGAGAAAGAAACCCCACGCAAACGCGTCATCGGCGGACATTCCATCACCGTTACAAGCCGCAGAGCAACCCGCCGGCCCGATACCCGCTTCTCCATCCCAAGCTTCTTTTATTTCCGAAACAGCGGCCGAGGAGCTCTGCGACCTCAGGAACTATTACAGGAATCAGCTTCGGAGAATAAACTACATCTCCCATGAGCGCCTGGGGCAACCCCAAGAACCGGGCCTGCTAGCTTGTATCTGGGAACCTTTCAAGTCCCTCCGACTGCCTCGCAGGAGGACCGTCGCTCAGACGGCCAGAGGTTTGTGGACGCGGGTCAGCAGTCGAAGGCCCCTGGTCCGTCGGTGACCACGAACCCGCGGGATTCTCTGGATTCTAGGATTCTATGGATGCTCTGTGTTCAATAATTCAATAAATATCTTGGTTTGCTTTTCCCCAAGCGACATCTTGAATGAATTACTCACAGGATGGTTCAACAGTCCAATCCTGGAGGGACAGTTTTTGGACTCGCCTAAGACAGACTAATACAATGTTTTCCACGCCGTATTGGCTAACGACTGAAAAAAAAGGCGTCCTTTGGCGTTGTTTAGGTTAATAAATTCAGATGGCGAATTTGATGGCAGTCTGGAGAGGGCTTCTCCGTTCGCCCCTTTTGACACCACTACCTTTTCCATCAGCTGTGTGGTTGTTAAATTTAAAAGTGTTTCAAGTACCGTATTTCACAGAGTACAGTGAAATATACAAAATTAATCCGTTCCGGAGTTGGAATCGTAAGGTTTTCACTTCACGAGCCCAGGCTGACGCGTCTGAAATTATTGCGTGATAAAAAATGGGCTTTTCAATACGTCCAAAATGGACAAAATTTCTCATTTTTAACGGCAGAAATGAGTTCGACATGGGATCCCTAGACTCCTGTGAGGCCACGCCCCCAAGTTAAGTTCCAACACGAGATGGGTGCAGGTGTTTTTGTGCAGGCGCGCCAGCGAATGCGTCAGCGTGGGGCGCAGGGCGCAGTAGAAGACCCCAGAGTCGCTGGGCTTCGCATGCTCGATATGCAGAGGAGCTTGCTTGGTGCTGGGGTCCAAGCCGCAGGTAAATCGCTCACGGTACTTTTCCGCCATCTTGCCCTGACTGTATTCAGATCTGCTCAAGATGAACTCTGGCGCCGCGCCCGCTTCATGTTTGTACCAGAAGATGTAGTCGTTGCTCGCCGATCTGTCATAGCTGCATGCCAGCGTCACTGTTTCACCCTCTACTGCGGAGACTGCTCTTACCGGCTGGTGCGCCGTCTGGCCGCTGCTTCCTGTCAAAAGGCAACAAAAGTGGTCAGACATCCGATGAAAGGGTCAGTGACCTCGCGTGGACCTCGCATGACCTCACCAAGAATGCAAGCGGCCATCAGCGTACATACGAGCGCACGACTCATGTCTGCGCTCGCCGTCTGCAGGAACGCCGATTTGTAGCCGAGGAGGCGGGGCCTCCAGATCCTCACGCATTCATAATGTAAGGATTGAGCTAGTTGTAGTTATTATTGTCATAAAGTGACCATAAACTCAAAATATTCTACCTTGATCACTTTTCGTTGGTTTACTCCAACACAAAATGAATATTGCTAGATAAATATTGCTACTTTTCAGCCATATCGAGGTTTAGAAAATAAAAATTGTTGCGTGGAGGAAATGGAGGTCATTTTTTTGTCTTCAAAGGCCGGAGGTCCCAATTGCACTGTTGTTCTCCTCGTGTAGAAGGTGCTAACATGTCAAAAGGGGTCAGGATCGATGACGCAGAAGATTTTCAAGTAAAGGACATGGATTGAGCTTCCGTCAATCAGGTGACCTTGTTGACTTTACACATTGCTAGTTTTGTGTATCTTCGCCTCAGGCAGGAAGTGCAGTCGTGCGAGTGGAAACCGCAGAAATGCTTTGGGGTCGCTCACATGCGTTGTCTTTCCCCAGAGCAAACCTAACTTGATTTTATTTTCTTTTTCTAGTTTTGCCAAAGCTTGTTTTGAGCCTCCGGTCTCTCGCCTATTCAAATGTTATTCCAGGAGAACACCCATCCATCCTTCCTTCCTTCCTTCCTCCCATCCATCCTTCATTCCTTCTTTCCATTCATCTGTCCATCCTGCCATCCAAACTTCCTTCTATCCTTCCATCCATACTCCATAGTTAATCTTGCGTATTTGTCTTTTCCTTTTCTTTTATTTTTGCCATTAAATGATATTTTTTGAATTTGTCTCTGGCACCTGGCATATCATACCCAGCGCTAGAGCAGGGTATGTTTTTGTCATGACAATGCAGCACATGTGTGACTGTGGGATTCAGAGCGCAGTAATACACTGCAGAGTGCTCAGGGGACGCGTCCTGGATGTGCAGGTGCATTCTCCTCATTTCAGTTTGCACGCTCGCCGACATTCCCGGCATGGTTCTCAGCATTTCGCCGCTTCCCAAATGGGAAAGTAGTAAGTGTGGCGCTTGTCCGGGTAGTTGTTGGTACCAGAAGAAATAATCGGAACCAGAAGGCTTTCTGTAGTAAGCATATGACAGCGTCACCCGTGCACCTTTTAATGCCAAAATGTCATCGTGGACCGCCACCAGCTCGTTACCGCCGGCGCCTGAAAGATGAAACCAACGAGTTTTAGCACCCCGCAACATAACGAGTGACTATTGCCGCACTCACCGGCCGCAGCGACCACAAGCAGCGACCAGGCTGACAGCAACATGCTGAACAAACTTCTCTCTGCTCTGCTCTGCTTTTCTTGTCTTCTCGTGACTGAAGCTCCGCCCCAGTGATGTCATCGGTCACTTTTCACAAGCGCGAGCTTTGCTTATTCAACAATACGTTCTTTTAATGAGATCTTCAGATGGGTGTGTATTTATTCTCGCACAGGCGGTGGAAGCGGGGAGTTGCGGGGAGTTTGGTATTTTAGCCAGAAACCTGAAGTCAAATCAGCATTTCGCGCGCCATATAAATTGATGTGGCGGTCCGGAACTGCGCCCGGGCCTTGAGTTTGACATCTGTGTTTCGGGTGAGAAATCAACTTTGGAACATGGTTAAAAACTCCAAAAAGTTGACTTTTCATGTTACAGCCCCTTTAAGTGGAACTGTGAGCGGAGCTAACAAGATTTCATCATTTGATGTCAATAACGAGGTCGGGGGTGGTGGGTGTGGCCTATGAGCTTGGAGAATTGAGTCCCGTTGCTGCGGGTTACAAGATCGTCTTGGAGGACGGGACAAGAGTGACTGTGGAAAACAGTAGAATCTTCATTTTACTTGCGTCAGAGTAGATTTTCTTGTTTTGCTTTCACTGCTTGATTCTTCTTTTTGGATTTGATGATATCTCTGTGCCATGCCAACAACGGGAATCAAAGCTTTACCACTCCTCAGCGTCAGGAGCGACCGAGGGTTCGGTATTTTGCTAAAAGGAACTTCGGCTACAGGGGCTCCGAATCGGAGCCGCGACCCTTGACCCGCAACCATTCTACAACCTGAGCCGCGTCGTCCCATGAGGGTGGCGACGTTTCTTTGTTGAAGCTTCACCGGAGGTTTTTGGTAAGGAAACAATTGATGTGTGTCATCAAACTCAAGATTAGAATTTGGAAGTGGAACCAGAGTGACCGTGGAGACTCGTAAGTTCTTGACACCGCAATTAGTCTATACCAAGTTTTCACAAACTGGATGAAGTTAACGCAAATGTGGGAACTTTTTAACTATTGAAACATCTCATGAGGTTATTGTCGGGGAAACAACTAATGTGTGACTACAGGGACCGATAGGTTACTCTTTGGAAGTGGGACCAGCTTAACAGTCGATGCCCGTAAGTGGAAATAATATATATATTTTTAAAAAGTAGATGAAAAACTGAAAAATCACTTTTTTTTTTTTAAATTAGCCTTTAACAAAAATAAACCCATTACCATAAGTTCAAATGTATTATTTTGAACGAGAGACCTATTTTTTTGGCTACTGATTCAAGCAAAAGAGTCCCAGTTTTAATATTTTCAACATTATTTTTTTTCATAATAATCATTAGTTGAGGTTCTAATATTTATACAGTAGCTCTAGCACATTTTTTTCTTTAATTAAATACTATTTAATAAGTGTTTGGCTAAAGTAGGGTCAAAAAATGTCTGGTACTACTGTAAATAAAGGAAGTACAAGTGAACAAGACTTTAGTACTCAAGTAATCAATTACATTAGGTAATGAAGTGCTAATATAAGTAATTGATTGAGGTACTAAGTGCTTACATTATATATCTACAGTATATCGATATCCCTCCCTATACTGTATCTATCTATATATATTTATATACACGTACACACACACAGGTGCAAATGGAATCATAAGGCTTTCTCAAAAATGTCAAAGGTAGACTTGAAAGATTTGATTCAAGCAGTATCAGCTAATGTTTGTTCATTTGCAAAAACTTCCATAGTCCACCTGTTTATCACCACCCATAGCATTATATGGGGATGTACGATTTACATGGCCCCGGTGACCCCCACCTTTGTAAGACCAATAATCCAACCGACAGTCTTAAGGCCACTTGATGGGGTGGAGAGGAAAGATTGTCCTAACTTGAAAACTCCTTGTCCTCTGTCATACACGCTTGTTTGGTAAGCTATTATTTCAATGTGTGTACTCTGCTTAAAGAGACAAGGTGTGATTTTAGGGGAGGAGTTTGAGCCCACCTTCTACAAGCTCGATGGTAGAGAGCGGGCGGTGTGTCTCGCCGCCGACTTCAGCCGACGCAACGCCACGGAGAAGGCGGGGAAAGGACTCATGTTCCGGGAGTCTGGCGCCGTGCGAATATCGGACGACTCGCTATACAACCAAGTGGTCCTGCTAACGGGCGCAAACGACGACAAATGCGAGGAAGGTGAGGAATGAGGGGCGGGGCCTCCAGCTAACAAAACAGGAGTCGTCAACTCGTTTCCTGTTTTGCCGCCACAGGTGACATTGGGCCAGGGCGGTGCCAGGACACCTTGGCGCCAGGTCGGTATTGAACACGCCGTTGGCTATCTGCCCACCCGGGCTTCAAAATGCGTGTCGTTCGCAGACGAGAAGGTCAACCTCCTGTCCCTCGCCGTCCTCGCCCTCCGCCTGGTCTTCGCCAAGACGCTCGCCATCAACGGAGTCATGACGTTGCGCCTGTGCTTTGGCCCGCCAGAGTAGCCGGTCCCTTAATTGCTTCTTTTTGCATTGTTTATGAAGAAGAGGACATCAAACTTCTCAATGCGCGGTACCTTATAAGAAGACGTCTCCAAAAGTAGCAACCCGTTTCATGTTTATGTAAAAAAAACTAAAATGATCTAAGACAACCTGGATGACTGAGAATCCGTCCACACCTACGGAAAATAAACTTGATTTTTGCACCCACACTGATACTTTCTATTTTTTAATCATCCTTATAAAGATAAGGTATTGACAATCACTATAACAAATTGTTTATTTCAGTTTGATGTTTGCGTGTGAGACTGTCTTTCCACAGGAAGCGGTTACCATGGAAACCACATCACAGGTGACAGCAGTTCTGCTTGCTGTTTCAAAAGCTTACTGGGACAGGATGTATGTTGTGCGGAGGAAATGGAGGTCAGGTATATCGGGTAACGTTGCTCTTTATATTCAAAATCCGACTTTGCTGATATTTTGTCACACCTGTGCCATTTTTTTTTTTATTTGAGGTGATCAAACTCAAATGAAAAAACCAGGTTGGAACAAGGAACGATCTTGTATTGAGAATGGGAAGTTTTAACATTCATCTGGTGCAAAAGTCAAATTTTCTCGAGCTGCTTGAAAATGTCTTTTTAGCGCATTTTTATTCTTACATTCTATCATGGATTCAAACTATAAATAACAAATAACAATGGCGCAAATTATTTATGTTCATGTGGTCAACTTTGTCCTCATAGATGTCCTGTTTTTTCAATGTCTAATATGAAAAAGGAAAACATCTCAAAAACACTTCACGAGTAAATATGAATAATTTTACATTACATTTAAAATGTCGGTTATGCCGCCTTTAAATTTGCATTTTTATCAGCAATATGACTACTGACTCTATAACTTGATACTCGATGAGTTTGCAAAATAAATAAATGCATAACTAAAATATTTTAGAGATTTAAAAAACGTACAAATATCAAATATTTTAAATTGTAAGTTTAAATAAACGGATTAAAATTGTTATTTTAGTGAAGGTAAGGGACGGTCCTGTGGGAGTCCCGGTTAAAGATGGCGGCTACATATGCACGTCTCACACCGGCAAAGACCCTTTCTGACTTAATAATTTCTATGCGCGGTAAAAAAAAAAAAAAAAAAAAAGTACTTCCGTTTCCGAAGTTGGGCAGCTGTTGTGTGATAATTCGTATTTAAAAAGTTGTATTTAAAAAAACAACAACGTGTTTGCTGTTTGGAATACTTTTTAAGAGGGGATCTTTACGAGGAAACAGGAGTTAAAATCGCTTTTTTTTCCCCTCGTGTGATGGGAACGGCTTACGCAAATCATAACTAATAGTAAGAGAAACTCGACCAAAACCTTTTTTCTTCGGAGGCAAGCGAGATAGGAGGAGGATTTACTACAGCTTGGGGAATACTTTAAAAAATCTGATGGTAAGTTACGTTTAATATGGACAGAGTTGCTTGTTTTACGTTCAATGTTTGCATGTAATTTCTCTAATACATTTCACTTAAAGTAGACGACAGGCCCATGGCATGGTTTTATTTTTGTAACAATGATCTGCATCTTTCAAGATTATTTTTTTTTAATCAGACTTCATTTTCTATTACTTGTACGTTCTTTTTTTTTTCCCGAAATCAAGTTATTTACACTTTCAGGCAAACGCCGCAGCCTACAATATCATCAGAATGAATGTCACGCAAAGCCACAAATCACGTGGAATTGTGCAGCCAATCAAACGCAGATATGCGAAAAAACAGCTGTTTTTTCTCAAAATAAGGAAGTTGCACAACGGATCTGCTCGAACACATTCTCATTCTGACTATTCCAATACATTACATAATGTAAATCATTGTCATGACTGTTTTTTGTCCTGACACTAGCAACTTCTTGATTCTGAAGCGCTTGACTTGTGCATAGCGTACAAAAATATTCAGCTCAAAAGTACTATGAAAAGCACACACATGACTTGGACTAACTTATCTATAAACTCAATAAATACCGGTAAGTGCTTTTTCAAAACCAAATATCTTTCCAACATCCACTTTACGTAAATCTGCATACTGTAAATATATGTATGTATGTATGTATGTGTGTGTTTATGTTTGTACATATATATATATATATATATATATATATATATATATATATATATATATATATATATATATATATATATATATATATATGCACTGTCTGCCTGCACTCAAAATGTCTTCAATCTGCGCAGTTCGCTTGGGATCAACCGTCAACTAATCTCAGTTTCTCTTCTTTTGGTCTTCCCTAGAATATTTCACTGACCATCACATGGAGCCGAGTTTTCTTGCAATGCAATCTGGATATTTAGACAGTAGGAGAAAAGCCTATCCTTCATCCCAAGAGCATAGCGCAATCCCTCCTCTGTTTTCACGTCAGAACTATAACAACAACCTGAACACAGAAAATGGAACGCAAAACCTAGATGAAGCAAATCGTTATTATAAGAAACGGAGAATTGACGATTCGTTCCATCCCCCAAATCAACAGGAGAAGTCTGCAAGCATAGAAAACATAGAAATCGTCCCGACTCACAGATCCCACAAGCAACAAACACCCTCCGAGATGACTACTGGTTCCAAATCATCTCTCCAAGTCCCATCATCGCAGAAGTGTATCTATTCCAACACCAATGTCCATAGTATATGCGACTCACAATGCCACTCAAAGGTGCCAGGAACCACTTCAAGTTTTGCACTGGTTGAAAACCTAGCCGACACGGAACATGCTCATTCAAGTCCATGGATGCCTTTTCCTCAGCCATCAGCTTGCGGGGTTTTGCCAACCGGAGAAGTGGAACCCCCAACAGACAATCAAATACTAAAAATGATTGCAGACAAGCTGGCATTTTTTAGGGCGCGGAAGAACATCGTTTGTGCATCTGCGCCTACCCGCGAGGCTGCATCGTTGTGGACGAATAACAGAGATGCTGGTTCAAGTCGAACCGGAGCTGAGGAATCGACCGCCGCCAATGGAAACGGGAACCAGGGAAAGGCTGAAGCGATGAATCCCAAATCCAATGAATCGACGTCAAAGAACTTATCATCAGGTATTGTCACTAGAAAGTCATGTTTTCACTAAGCAGGGAATACCAAGTGTTCCCGCCTTTGTCAAATGATGAAAAAACAAAAGTATACGAAAAAAAACTTTATGGCCTTAGGGTACAGGTGCGTCCTAAAATTCCAATAATTTACGAAATTAGAATATTTTATTTGACCAATGAAAAGGATCTGGGCGAAATTCCTGAAATTTATTAAATATAATGTATTCAGGTCGAGCATGTTTTTTTTGCGCGCTGAATCTGAATTAACTATAATCTTTCATAAATTTGCTCTTTTAATTCGCCAGATTTTAAATATTCTGGCTCCAGTATGACAACCGTATCAACTTTGCAAGGTAGTTCCGGAGACACACGCCTGCTGTGCGCATGTGGGACCGTTTTGGGCCATTTATCGTTTACACACAGACATCACATTTATTTGGAATTGTGATGGACCTCATGGAAAAAAATCGGAATTAAATTCACCACTAGGTGGTGCACCAGGACAAGCATTGAAGACTTGTGTTTTTGTTCGCCCCAAACTACTGCTGCGGTATGCCATTTTCAGCTCTCAATAATTAAACGAGCGCCAATAACATCTCTTCACTCCTTCAGAACACCACCAGATTGTGATGGACGTTCCTGCTGCTCCCTTGAGGCATCGTGGGGACCCATCCCAAAATAATAATAAGCCTACACATTTTCATTATTCAGCATGCCATGTAATGCAAGATTTCAAGCCCTTACTGGAGAAGAGAGCAAAGTCTGTTGCACAGGTTTTAAAGGATCCGCAATATGACGACGTTTCAGATGACGACTTTGATTTCAAGGAGGCAACGGGGGTTTCTCAACTGAAGAACGGGTTCCCGATATATTGTGAAAACCCTCAATATGAAGACATAAGTGATGACGAAAATGATCCTCCGATACCGAAGAAGTCTGAGCACAAACTAAAGATTTCCATTCTAAAAAATAAAGATGCAGAGGAGGGGGAAAGAAAGTCTACCTTGCCAACTACAACTTCTGTTTTGGAGGTTCATGACTCATCCAAAACGCATCAAGAAACTGACTCCCTCTCACAAACTCAACGAGGACCGCCAGAACTTGAAGACACCTCTGAAACCGAAGACAGTTGTGATTACACCCCTGCACCGCAGCGCAACTATATGACTGTGCCAAAGCACTGGCTGAAAATGACCGCACCTCTGTGTTCCGAGGACGACGATTCTGAAAACGAAAACCAACGTCGACACAAATGCCGCAAAACAACCAGGGTGGAACGTATTCAAAAAGTTTCCGCCTTTTATGAATACCCAACCTGCTCAAAATGACAAATTCTTTATTTCTAATAAAGTACAAAGACTTCATTCACCGGAACTGATAAATGAGAATACTAATACCAACAGGCCATTGAGTTTAGAAAGAAATCTTGGACGCTGAGTAAATGGAACAAAAATGTGAAACATCAACACAGAAAAGCATTCATTCGACAATGGCGATTCCTGAAGAAATTGGGTGTGAACGCTGTCTGTTATCAAGAATTAAAGACTGGAGAAAAGGCAAGACTGAGTCAAAACAATCTTTTGCAAAAGAGGGAGAAATGTGTTTTTATATGATAACATATACATATATCCAGTTGTTGCAGCAAAGGGGATAAGGCTGATGTAGAGACGTCATATGAATTGAAACAAAGTGCATCACAGTGCCGTAAATTAAAAAAAAAAACAATCATTATTCAAACTAGAAACATTTTTGACCAACTGCATCATTTGATGCTGAGAAAAAAAAATGTAAACATATAATACATGTAAATGGACCTGTAACACAGGAGCATCGTTATTAAACATTTTTAAACATTTTAACCTGAAGAAAAAAAGGTAAAAACTATATGTGGTTTAGTTCTAAATCATATTGATCTTCCACGTTGCATAGAACACAAATGTTTTTGACCGTAAGTTAAAAAGTTTATAACGCCTGTAAGCACTTTGACGATAACGCGACTGCACCACCTGGTGTCGTCGTTGTGCAATTACAATTCACACGGCACAACCAAATATTGTTTTCTTTTGTAATACGTGCCCCCCTGACATCGCATTATGCCCTCTACAGGACTTCCTTAGTTTATTCAAGCTCCAAGGCAATTAAATGCATCAGGGAATTACTTACACATTGTGTCATTTTATCCATAAATAGAGAACACAATATGATAACGCCGCAAAATACTACAAAAAATAATGATAATCAACGCACTACAGTTGAACCAGCTGTATTGACAACGTACGATGGCCACCGGATTCTCAATTCCTCGCAAATGCGTTGATATTAAACAAACTTTACAATTGGCGACGTAAGATGGCCGCCAGTTGCTCCATTCCGAAATTAGCGTCGTTTTGGCGACGTAAGATGGTGGATCACGTGCGCAGGTAGAGGAAAAGTTTCAAGTTGACCCGGAAGTGTTCCGAAGGGAGCGCAATATAATTGAAACCACACGGGGGCGCCGTCTGCAAATTGACCCGACTCTTGACAAAGTGTCACGGAGCGAGCGTGCCAGGTGACTTCACGTCTCCTATCTTGGATTTTCGACCTAAACTACAACTTCGAGGTTGGCCTTTTTAGTAGTTCAACGATATTTCATTTCATTATGAGTCAACGTCTTGTTTTGGAACGATGTCAACGTTTTATTTGCAGTTTAATATTGCCATTCAATTAAATCGTGCGGTTTCACCGAAATGATTTCAATGCACTTGCGCGTTCATGGTCACGTGCATTTAACCTTGTGGGTCATGAATTGTCAAACTCCAGTCCGTAATGGCCTGCCTGTTTTCCAAGTTTTACATTTCAACACGCTTGATTCAAAATATCGGGATCAGCTCATCAGTTGAATCAGGTGTGAGGCAAAGAAAAACTTGGGAAAATGCGGGACGTGGATCCTTGTGGACTGGAGTTTGACGGTTCAGGACTAATCGGGGTAAATAACACTTTAGATCATTGGACCCAGGTGGACTACTTTACGTACAATATTAAAAAAAAAAAAAAAGGTGAATTTCATGCGTTCCAACGAGCATTCGCCGTCTTTGTAAATTGTGTATTTGAAAGTAATTCACTGTTTAAAAAAAGTCTGTAAAAAAAAGTTTGCTTGCTTTATTTCTTGGATGTTTGAACACTGTCACGTAAAAAAAAAAAACAAACATAAAAATTGATAGTTTAGACTAGAAATCGCAGTGAAGTACCTGTATACTCTATCTGCATGTTTAAAACCTGGAAAAAATCCAGATATTATATTAACACTTGTGTGGTATTTTGTCTAATCATTTGATCTTTACATCAAAGGGAAAGCTTTGACAAAGTCACTCGGCAGCTGAAATTTCACCCAGATGGTGACATGTCCTGTAATCATTCTACATGAAGTGCATCATTATAAGGCCGGTATCCTCTGTATAGGTTCGTGCCCTAACAAATATCTGCATTTTTTTTTTCTAGTTGTGGAGTCTAGCAATGGTGCAGCTTCCTCCTTCCCCAATGATGGCTGTCGCACTTGCTGGTGACCAATCAGAAGAGAAGAAGGAAAGGACAGAAGGCACTGTGATTGCCAGTCCAAAGGGAGACTTGAGTGCCTTGCCGACCTTTGACTTCTCCGCTGCCTATTATGGATATGAAACCTACATAGAAGATGGACTGATCTGCCTCAAACACAAGGTTCGCAACTTGGAGAAAAAGAAGGTAGGAACACAACAAATGCAGGGAAAGAGCTATGTGTGGATAAGATGGACAGATTTTTTTTTTCTTTCTTGCCGTAGCTGAAATTGGAACATTATAAGCGATGCCTGGCCTGTGGGGAGACTCTAAATAAAGACCAAATCGTGAGTGTGTGTGTTTTCAAAATGACATAAAGTTGCCTGTAGTTATCAGGACTAAGTTTCCCGTTTTTAGGCCGCTACTGATAAATACGAGCAGGTGGTGCATAACCTGGAATTTGCCAAGGAGCTTCATAAAACCCTGGACAGCTTGACTCAAAACGTAAGTCGAATCGATTGCCGCACAAGCCGAGCTTTGACGCGCAGATGTGCATTTTATATATATTGTAATATTTTAACAATAGCCTCAAATGCTAATGATTTTGCTTGCTAGCTGCTGAGGTCGCAGAAGAAGGCAGCCAAGCGGGAGCAAGCGGTCAGGATGGAGGCGGAGAAGAAGCGGCTGAGCACGGTCCTCCAAGTCCAGCACCTCCTTGCCGGCATACAACTGACTCATGTGAAGAAAGACCTGCTCGCTGGGCAAAACCAGGCACCCCACCTAACACCAAAGCATCTCAACAGCTTGAACCAGCTGGCCGCCTTGCTCCGAATGAGGCAGGATGACGGACTGAGGTGAGTTAGTCTTTTTGTTTTGTTTTTTGTTTGTTTTTACACCAAGACAAAAAAAAAAAAATTACATTTTCTCTGTTTAAGTTTAGAGCAGCGGATCGAGGAAGTGGCTGAGGTATATATTGACCTTCTGGAGGGAGAAGACAAACCAGTGGCTGGATCGACATGTACGTATCAGGGAATTTGCACTCAGGTGCATGAGCGCTTCTTTTTTTGGGCAGCCGGAAGGTTGCCAACCAATCGCAGCGATGAACTCATCGTCAAAAATGACTATTTCCAATTTTGAATGGCAGTAAATGAGCCTGACATGGGCTCAATTTGACACCTATAAGGTGTAACTCTCGACCTCCCGTTTTGCAAGTATTCCATATCGAAAGTCTTTTTTTACAATCTATGCAATATTTTAGCCTCCTAGTGATTTCTTTTAGTATGCTTTTCCTTTGATATCGCACATCAAAAAGCCAAAGCTGAAAAAAATTGAGCTGCAGATTTATCAAAGGGTAAATGTTGATGTTCAAAGCTGTTGGATTCATAACAAATTTTTTTTTGTTTGTTTGTTTTGTTTTAGTTAAGTTGCTGAAAGAGGAGCTCACCAAATTATTGAAGTGCAAGTACTTCAATTGTCTTCCTTCCGAAATGACTCTAAGTATGAAACATTGTGATAATAGACTGGGTTGAAAAGTTAACAGTTTAAACGTCTTTTTTTTTGTGTGTCTTTGATAGCCGAGTCTCAGTCGACGCAGCCTGAAGTTTCTAAAGAGGTAATGTCTCATTTCATGTTTAAGTGTTTGTGTATTTTTAAACAGGTGCGAATTGAAGTTCTGTAGTCAAGCCTCTTAAAGTCAAATATAATTTTTTGCGATGCACCTAAGCAGAGATGTGGATTTTTTTTTTTAATCGGCCGTATTCTTACTTCCAACAATTACCGTAACAAGCGGGCATGTTGGCTGTTAGCAGCTCGTGTTGACTGAGCTTGTTCCGGCGTTATTTCCAAGAAAAGAAGCGAGCAGACTGAACCGCCGTCCGAGTCTATCCTTGTTCTCTCACAGGAATATTGCTAAAACTGAGACGATCATGTAAAGGTTATGCTGTCTCCAGCCGATTCACGGAAGATATGTAGCAGAGTGCTCTGGTTAAAGAACACGGAAAGGTAATCGTTCATTAATTGTGGTCTTTTGGCACATACACAATCGTTAAGTTGGTCGATTCTGCTTGGAAATTTTGGCAAAATCAACTCGAGTTGCGTGGGATGGAGAAGGATAAACGACTGCTTCCATCGCAATTGTTCCACTGGCGCTGCGTTCGCGGACTGCTCACAATGTGGGAAATTTGATACACACACGATAAGATATTAAAAAATTCAGGAAGATGAGATTTATTCTGTTAAAGTTTTGGTATACGTCAGGCTTGTAAATGCTCAGCGCTTTTTTCTTTTGTTTTTTTATGATATAGTTTTCATTCCTTTGTAGTTTTGCAACCGGTGTTAAGTCTCACGTTGATTATTTTCTTTCTTAGAATTGCAAGGAGGAATTCTCGGCGATGAGAGAAGACAACCCTCCCGACTGCTGGGATTTGGAATTCTCCGATGACCGCGTTACCCCCCAGGATTCAGTCAACAAAGCATGGAAAGGAGCAGCCACTTCAATTCCTAAAGCCCCTCTCATCAACAAATCCAAAGCAGATGATAGTAAACAGGTATCGCCATGGCGACGGCTTTACGTCAAATAAAGAGGGAGGGATTCACGTTGAGAGCAATTCTAAAATGAATGTGATTGTTGATTTCCTTTTTATTTCAGGAGAAGGAGAGGAAAGTTAAAAAAGAGCCAAACTCCAAGCTGGTGAGGACAAAATCAGTTTTTTTCAAAAGGGCGCAGTTTTTTTTTAACAATCCGCTTTGTGATTCTTGGCAGGATGTCGACAAGGATTTGCCCGATATGAGTTTCACCTCTCCGTCTTTCCCCAAAGACCCCATCATGAGGAAAAAACAGCTGGAGGACCTAATGACCAAGATCCATGGCTCTTTCAGTTTCATACAGGTGGATTGTAGCAATTCTCCATTTTGTTTAAAGATTAAAAAAAAAAATCCGTTTGCGTCTAGGATTCTCTTCTAGATTGCGAGTCCTCTCCGGAAAATGGACACTCCGGATTTAAAGGGGAGACGCTGGAATTGTCATCTCCTCTGGGTAATGTTGACCCGCTAGAAATTTAGTATAAATTAATAAAGTATAACTGAAATAATTTAACACTCTATTTTTTTTTTTTCCCCAAACAGCTTTAAGAAATTCGAGCGATCCACTGCCAAAAGAAATGCATGTAAGCAGTTATTTAGTTGTCACATGTAGTTGATATGGTAATCGCACTCCTTTTTCAAATGTTAGGGTTTTTTTTTTGTTAAAAAAAAAAAAAATCAAAATATGTCTTTTTCAAAATATTTTCCTACATTGCAACCTAACACCTGCACAACTGAATCATGGAAAAGAATCTTTCACAATTCATCAAAGAAATGCGCTGTGGTCTGACGAGCCAAATTATTTGAAATCATGGACGCCATATCCTCTGGATCTTCATTCATTTAAAATCCGGCATTTATGATTATATGAAGGCCATGTCATGGCTTCCAACATTTTGCTAAGGCGCCATTTAATTCTATAAAACAGAAACGTGAAGAGGAACCTTCACCATCAACTGGATCTTTTTTCTCTTGTTGTGAAGTTTGAGAAAGATTTTGGGGCGTGTAGATGTTTTGGAACCACTCTGTCATGCTAAAATGCGATTCCCTTAATAATCCGTTGGCAGTCCACGCCGCTAACTACCAAGCTTCTGGACCACAAAACCAGACTGACAAATGGAGATCAGTCCTTAAAAAGTCTTGGCCTGGAGATTTCCTCAAATGTAAGATTCTACTCAATAATACTACAGATTTTTAGGGTATCATTTAAACCGTTTGTTTTTTTTACAGGAGCATGTGCATTTGCCGGAGCAGAAGACATTTTCTTCACCGCTGTTTAGCACGCCAGAGTCTGCGATCTCCGTCAGTTTGAAGTCCCCGTGTAGCGGAGGGTGGGAAATATGGAGTAACTTAAAAATACTTTGTTCCTCAGACACTGGTCGCTGAGTCAAGAAAAAGTTCTCCCTGTAACAGGATGTCACCTAGCATCTCCTTTCCGTCTCCCAAGCATACTTTTTCCACCCCGCCCGCAAGGCAAACTGTCACCTCGGTGCAATTTCACGACATCCCATCAGTAAGTCTTCGCGCGTTTTTCTCGGCTCTCACGCACGTTTATGTAACTGTTTATGAGCTATGCGAAGAATTCCTTTCTATTTAGTTGCGATATATTACCGCAGTGTCATTCGCAAAATTTTCCATTCACAATATGTTAATTTCATGTGTTTTGATTGTAGGTTTTCAACGGGGATGCAGCAGTTCAGTTCATCAATTCCAGCACCCAAACGCCGCCTGAGTTTGCCCCCTCGGAAGACTATTCACTGACACTGGGTATGTTTTCGATGGTATTGAAAGACCCATTAAGGAATTTTGGTGGTTAAAGATTCAAATTCGCCATCGGTTAAGCCCTCAAGCGACGTCGACAGACCCAAGACGAGGTTTTAGTTCCATCACAACGATTTCAGCTTACCAGAGAATTCATATTCTGCGTTTTTTGACAGAAATTTGATTCCAAATTTTGCAGTCCTCTCCTGGAATTTGTGTCTCGTGCTATTCCTGACTGCGATCGTTTTTCTGTTTTAGCATCCTGGAGCGAGTCCTCGCATGTGAGCAGCCCGGACCGAGCCGAAGAATTCGCAACGGTGGATTCCGGCCACGGCGATTCCCTTCCCGTGTCCGTGGTCGGGGTCCCGCATAGTCCTCAAGGTCACCGTCACACTTCCCTACTCCCCATGCAACTTTACCCCTTTGCCCAGCCGCTGAGGGTTGCGTTCACAGCCTCTCGCACAGTCAACTTAGCTCCGGGCAACCTCGACCAGCCCATTGCGTTCGATCACCTGCTCAGCAACCTGGGAGATATGTTTGACACCCGAATCGGCCGCTTCACCTGTCCCGTCAACGGAATGTATGTATTCATGTTCCACATCCTTAAACTCGCAATTAACGTACCGCTTTACATCAACCTCATGTGCAACGAAGAGGTGATGGTGTCGGCGTACGCCAACGACGGCGCGCCCGATCACGAGACTGCTAGCAACCATGCTATCTTACCCCTCTTCCAAGGGGATCAGGTCTGGCTCAGATTGCATCGTGGCGCCATTTATGGTAGCACCTGGAAGTATAGTACGTTTTCTGGCTTTCTGCTTTACCAGGATTGAGCTTGGTATGCTATTTTGGTCAGGCATCATTAGGTCAACCCAAGAGCCTACTGATCTATATATCGGATTGCATAAGCGGATTGTCGGATTGTTTTTGACCTGAGTACAACTTGATCACAATATCTCTAGCGTCTCACCTGTTAAGCCCAAAAGTCACCAATCAAACTTGCTGCGGGCAAAGGAAGAAGTGTCTTGGTGGTGGGTATGGTGTTGAACACAAAGGGCCAGTATGTTGAATTCAAATCAAAATAAAGGGGACGATTTTGGTCTCTTCATTGGCTTAATAAAACATGAGCAGAGATAATTGTGTGGTTGTATTTTTTTTTTAAGTTCCAAACCGTCCCATCGGTGTAAAATGTAATATTTAATGCGCGTATTATTCAATTAACTATTGACAGACTGAACAGTACATTAATTTATTGAATTTTGGCACTTTCTGTCCTCCAAATGACACTAGCTTCGATTTGTCCACTGACAGTAACTACTCCAGTCCACAAGACGGCAGCAACTTTGTGTAACAGCTCATGAATGATCTCGCAAAGTGTCGTAAAGTGTTTGATTTTACGTCCTCTAGCAGCTGCTCACCGGCAAAGCTTTGTTGTTTTAGTAGCTTGATGGAATTTGACAACGCTACGATGTTGCTTCCTCTGCGTGCATTTCCGTTTGATGTTATATACAGTATTGATACCTGTCAAAAGATATTAATTTAGTTTTTGTTTTAAAGTGTCAAATTGCGGCACCGTTTTGGGCGACGTTTAATTCACGTCCACAACGGCCTTCAGAATTGAGTAGCCTTAATGGTATTTGCATGTAGTGAGGGACACGCCAAGTCAAAAAAATGGATCCCAATCGGATAATTCAGGCTCTGAGAGGGACCATCGATCCTAATTTGAGAAGAGCGGCTGAAGATGAACTCAATCAGGTGGGCGATAAAGACTTGGGTTCTCTGATTGTACTTTCGCGAAAGAACTGTGGGCAGGGATAGGGGCATGCTACCTTTGGAGGGGAAGCTCTTCAAAGTTAACACGGGGGAGTTTGAAAAGTCTTACCGAAACGTACTTTGGTAGAGACCAGTTGATAAATAGCTAGACGTTACCTTTTGCTCATTTGGATCTTAAGTTTTTAAACAACTCCAAAAATGCATGGTAGGTGGGTAGGTAGAGTACATGGAAGATTTTCCAATTTTGTGTTTATTTAAAACGTTTTTCTTTCCCAATAAATTGCTCGGTTACAACATTGTCTTCAACACAGACTGAACATGCCTGCAATTTAGGAACAAGAGTAGCACAAACATATTTTCAACATTACACCAACAGGCTTGTATTGTTAGAATACGGCACCAACACATCAGTAACATGCCTGCTTACATTTATGGGTAGAGCACCCCATAGGGGTGAGTAAAGCAATACTTTCGTCCTCAGTAGCACTTTTACTGGGAGATTGCCCTCTGTTGGCTAGTAAAAAAAAAAAAAAAAACTGCAGATAACCCACACTTGACTAAAAGATGCAGGATTCAAAGTGTGTGAAAAAAGTAGTGGCTTCCAGTCCAAAATTTATCAATTTTTCACAATTAGTATTATTAATATTAATACCTCTTTTGTTTTGTATACCTCACACCCCTGCCCTGTGGTGTTCCAGTCCTACAAGATCATCAACTTTGCACCAACTCTGCTTCAGATCATTGCATTGGAGCAGGTGGAGTTTCCGGTTCGTCATGCAGGTATGGTGTTCAGCCCGTTGAATATCACATATCACACATTATACAAAGCTTAAAATGATTTTATATATATATTAATCTAATTTGATAGAGTATGCGTCTGTGAGCTTCCGGTTTGCAAATGTATTTGACAGTTGGAGAATAAAACATGTTGAAACCAAATGACTACAGTATTTCTTAGAGCACAAGTCGATTTTTTTTTTTTTCTCATTTTCAACCCCCGTATTAAGGGCATCGACTTATAAACACAAACCTCAAAAACAGCAGCTGTGGGAATTTGTATATCTTTTTATTTTATATTTCCAGCGATACAGGAATGATTTACATGTCCACAGGAGCAATGTATTTAATTTTTGGGATATTTTGAGCATGTGAGTTAAGTTTAGGGTCATGCGAAATGCCTCCTGTGTGATGTCATTGCTCAAGTGCTAACGGCGTGCTAGCAAAGCGATCGCCTAAGTTGTATGTTATGTGTTTTTATGTGAACATTTACAATGTGGCACCCTCTCAAGTGCTGTTCTTTATGATTCGGACATATATTTCCATTGTTATGTTTGTGTTTGGACGCCCACAGCTGCTATCTATCTAAAGAACATGATTGGCCAGTATTGGCAGGACAGGGAGCCATCGATGGGAAAAGTGGTTTTCCCTTTCAACATCCATGAAAATGACCGCCAGCAGATCCGAAACCACATTGTGGAGGGCGTCATCCGTTGTCCCGAGACCATACGGTATGGCTAATCTCACAACATTTTCTAATGTGTCATATGGATTATTCACGTCGAGAAATATGTTTTTCGATACAAGGGAGGGAGGGTTAAAAAATCGAAATGAAATGTATCTTCGTTGTGCGCAGCGCCCAGCTGATGATGTGTCTTCGGACCATCATCAAACATGACTTCCCAGGACGTTGGACTGCCATCGTGGACAAGTTAAACTTGTACTTACAGTCCAACAACAGTGGCAGCTGGTACGGCAGCCTGCTGGCTCTCTACCAACTCGTCAAAACCTACGAGTGAGTCATGTGTTCATTATTATCCATTTAAACCAGCTGGTGTGGAATGACTTTGCTTATATCTGTAATATCTGATTTTTGTGTATTTTTTTGTTGTTGTTGCGGTCGTTTTTCATTTTTGCCACTCCTTAATTGAATCAAGCAGAGACGTCATCGCCTGTCAGTTAAGTCACACAATATTTTGGTTTGTATTTCAGGTACAGGAAGGCAGACGAAAGGGAGCCATTGCTCGCAGCCATGCAAATCTTTCTGCCGAGGATTCAGCAGCTCATCATCCAGCTGCTGAATGATGCCACCAACTTTTCGGTCCTTATTCAAAAACAGATCCTTAAAATTTTCCATTCCCTCATACAGGTATGTTGTTTGACTATTTTACTCCGCAGGTTAGCGCAGCAGGATAAAGTTGATGATGAAAACGAATGTGATGTATTGAGATGTTCTCTCTGCTATTGATATTTTGCTTGCAGTACTCACTTCCTCTGCAGCTGATCAACAACGCAGTGATGACTCAATGGATGGAAATTTTTCGAGCCATAATGGATCGTGACGTTCCTGCTGTAAGACACGACATTGCTCACTGTTATGCTAATTATTAATTACATCAGAATTTTCTCTGTATTCGTTTAGCACTAAATCGTGCCTCTGTGTGTGAGTTGGACTGCTCAGGAATGAAAAAGTCACATTTCACATCATTTCTTAGGAGACTTTGGAGGTGGACGAAGATGACCGTCCTGAGTTGTCTTGGTGGAAGTGCAAGAAATGGGCGCTGCGTGTTATTACGAGACTCTTCAAGCGGTGAGCGTGTCAAAACACACAAGACGTTTTACAAATGTTTACTTTTCATGAATGTTCTCTTTAACCCATTTAGTCTCAACTCAGCATTGTTTTTTCTAGTCCTAACTACATATATCCTGTATACAGTATTTACTGCATGTATTGTCATTTTTTTTTCCAGATATGGAAGCCCAGGCAACGTGACAAAAGAGTACTCGGAGTTTGCTGATTTCTTCTTGAAAACCTACGCAGTGGGTTTGCAGCAAGTACGTTTTTTTTTTTTTGTTTTGGTTTTGATCTCTGTATAAAATCAGGATAAATTGGACTTACCTTTTCTGTTCTTCCCGCCTGCCCAGGTGTTGTTGAAGGTCGTGGATCAACACAGACAGAAACAGTACGTTACGCCGCGCGTTCTCCAGCAGTGTCTCAATTACCTCAACCAGGGGCTTTCCCATTCCCTGACGTGGAAACAGATGAAGCCCCACATGCAGGTAAGTGATGAGGAACATCCAATGGGCAGCTGACAAAGCATTTTCAAAACGAGGTTGTTTTGAGATGACTTTTTGTTCCAGACTATTTGCCAGGAGGTGATTTTCCCTCTCATGTGTTACAAAGATGAGGATGAGAGGCTGTGGCAGGAAGACCCATATGAATACATCCGCATGAAGTTCTGTGTGTATTTTGAATTTGTTTTGGAATTCATGTTGTTGCTTGGCATGCTTGGTTTATTCTTAATCTATAACTAGCGTGAATTTTCTTATGTGTTAGATCAATAAAACCTCTGACTGATTTTTTTTTTTTTTTCCTCTAAAGATCTTTATGACGATCATGCTCTTCCCGCCACTGCTGCACAGAACTTTTTGTGTAGTGCCGCACGAAAGAGAAAGGAGGTGAGAACACGTTTCAGTGTTAAGCCATGTATGGGAAGAAAATATTAGATCCCTTTTTTTCGTTTCTTGTTTATTAGTGATTTTAGTTCTCAAGAAAATGATGGAATGGGCTCCAATTCACACTGTACTTTTTTCTTCAAAGGTTCTGCCTCAAATGATGGAGTTCTGCCACCACATTCTGATGGATCCCACGTCAGATTCTCGAAGGAAAGATGGAGCACTGCACTGCATTGGAGCACTGGCTGAGTTGCTACTTAAGGTATTACTGTGCGATATATTTTTTAAAATGCTTCATTACACACCTGGGGGGAATCTCTTGCAAGCCCGAGCACTCTAACACTGGGAGCTTGAAGTTTCTGCACAAGATTTTAGCTGCTCCTGTTTTTGCACTATTCCTCACGGAGATGTCACATATTGTCTTTGGTATCTGCCGTGTTACAGCGTCCCTGGTTCACGTTTTTTTCATGCGGCGTGGAATACTGAGTTTTTTCGTCCCCTCTTTACGGTATTTTCCCCGCTTTGCGACAAAAACAACTGTCGTGACCCTTGTGGGTTGGCTGTATTTGTGTTTTTGCCTCCATCTGCTGGCGTTTTTAGGTAATTGCAATTATTTACTATTGCCGTCAAACTACTTGCCACTACAATGCTGGTCTGCTCTTGGTTGGCGTCTCTTCACGGAGATGGTGGTCTGCTACATGTATATTATATAAATGTAGCACTTACTGTACTATTTTGGGACCACTTTTTAATATGTATGTACAATTTTGATGTTTTTACCTGAGGTTCTAAACGCATTAGCTATTTAACATAGGTTTGGATGGCACGCCATACGGTGAATTCGCCTTACGAGCCCACAGCGAATTCATCTCCTTTCCTGTGTATATAAATATATTTAGATACAAGTGGTTTTTGGGTATTCAGGACAAAACCGATGAGTCGATCATTGACAAATTTTTATCTTCTCTTTGGTCCTTGCTGTTTGTTCCACAGAAGCGGATTTACATGGAGCAGATGGAGCTGATGCTGCAAAACTACGTCTTCCCTTTGCTCGACTCTCGATTGGGTTACCTGCGAGCTCGGGTAAGTGAACTGAAGTATGTTAATCAAGTTATGTAATCGGGGGTGGGGAATAAGTCAAACGATCGTATTTTCCGCACTATAAGGCGCACCGGATTATAAGGCGCACCCTCAATTAATGACATATTTTCAAACTTTTTCAATCACAATATAGTAATACTCAAAGTAATAACAATAATAACTCTAAACTCTCAATAGCATAATAAGTCAATGTCAATATGAGCAACCTTGTTGAACTGTAAACACAGAAAAGAAACAGGTAAAGCTTACTTTATCACTTCATTCCCCATCTACCAATCTCAATATTGATCCATATATAAGGCGCGCCTGATTATAAGGAGCACCATCAGCTTTTAAAAAAAAAAAAAAATTAAGGCTAGTGCGGAAAATACAGTAGTTAAAATGCTAATGCTAAATAAGGATGCTTGAAAAAAGATGTACTTAGAATTTTTATTTTTTATTGTGATATTAGAGAATTGTTTGACTTTGTAAACAGGTGGTACTGGTAGTGAATGAAAACATTTTCTTTTTTTTTGCATAAATCTACTAGTCATAACGCGAACGTTGTGAATATATAACCGCATTTGTGTTTTCATTGTGTTTGTCAGTCATGCTGGGTCCTTCACTGCTTTAGTCAGCTACATTTTCATGATTTAATGGCTCTGAGGAATGCGGTGGAGCTGGTCAAGAAGGACCTGGTGGATGAAAACGAAATGCCGGTCAAAGTGGAGGCTGCCATTGCTTTACAGACGTTGATCAGCAATCAGGAAGAGGGTACGTTATTTGGATCGAAAACATCATCGCTATAGGCAAAAAATACTGTAATTAACTATGCAACTAATATGCTTTGTATAGATCAAATCCAGTCATCTTGTAGCATTGAAATCTAATTTTTGCATGTGTGTAGCAAAGCTGTACATCAGGCCGCACATTCGACCTGTTTTGCAACAGCTGGTTCACGTGGTGAAAGAGACGGAGAATGACGATTTGACCAATGTCATTCAGAAGATGATCTGCGAGTACAACGAAGACGTCGCAGTCATTGCCGTTGACATGACACGGAACCTGGTAGGACATCAAACCGACAAAAATTATGGAGGGGGCCTGCAGTTTTTCGTCAGCGCTACCTGGGACCCACATGGGCGAATCAGATATAGTATATGACAAAAATGTCACTTCTATATGTGTGTTTCCCAGGCAGAGATCTTTACTAGGGTTCTTCAGAGTGAGGAATACGAAGAGAACGAGGACAAGACTGTCATGGCCCTTGGAATTTTGAACACCATCGACACTATTCTGACGGTCATGGAGGACCACAAGGAGGTTACTCATGCGCTGTACTCACACATATGCACACACTGTTTATTTTGCAATGGAGGTGCATTTGCTGTTTTTCTCAGAGGATAGTTAATTGTGATCATCAAAATTAGGAACCAGGAGATCTGAGAAAGTGCAGGTTCCTGTCCGCCCTCCTCGCGAGAAAAAGCTAGTTGTCTTCCTTCTGTTTTTTTGTTTAGTTAATGTTTATGTTGCCTGAACCAAAACAAAAACTTTACTGATTCACAATCACCAGTAAATGGCATCAATGTCCCAATTTTAGTTACGAGATCAGCATGGTTCATGAGTCCATTGTCTGAGACAACTCCTTTTTTGCGGCAATCGGAAAGACTATTCTTTGATTTGATAGCTTTAGTGTAATCACTGAAGACAGCGTCCTTTGAGTCTTGAAAATGTTTAAAATCCGCTAAAATGGGTGGCAGTATTTGTATGAAAAATGTTCGCCTTGGTTTTGCGAGAAGCGGTCCACTAAGTGATGTGATGAATGGAAGAGGGCCATGGGCGGCGCCATGCGAAACACCTGTGCTAAGTAATTTGAAAGAATTTGAACTACAAAGTGCGAGAGGTCAAATAAGTGAATATTTTTTTTTCCTAGTATTATTGTGGCTGCAAAATGAAGTCCTGTGTATCTGTATATTATGCTGCATATGTAGATTATTGTTGTTGTTTTTTTTTATCTTGACCTAGATCACTCAACAGCTGGAGGATATTTGTTTGCAGGTGATTGGCCTGGTCTTGCAGAAACCTATCATAGGTATGGCAGGTGTGTCTATGCAGGGCATTATTACTGTACATATTTTATTCCCTGCAGTGCCAAAAGAATGGTCATTGGTCCATCACCTAAAATTTTAAGAATTTGAGCTTTTGCTGATGATTCTTATGAGATCTAAGCCAAACAACGTTTCTATATGTTGAAAAATTCCTATCTTTTGTTGTGGTTTTGAAAGTATTTACTGCAGATGCATATTCATCTCATTCACAGAATTCTACGAGGAAATTCTCTCGCTGGCATTTGGCCTTACATGCCAGACCATCTCCCCGCCCATGTGGCAACTGTTGAGTGTCCTATATGAGGTCTTTCAGCATGACTGTTTTGACTACTTCACTGGTTGGTCTGCAGGACTTGACTGTTGTGCTCAGAAATCGACATCAAATTACCATAAGCACGAGTCTCCTGTTACACTGTCACATTTTGCACGTCACACTAAAACTAATATGTTTGTGTTACAGATATGATGCCACTTTTGCACAACTACGTCACTGTGGATACAAATGTCTTCTTATCTAACCCCAAAAACTTGGAGATCATCTACAGCATGTGCAAAAAGGTAATATGCATGGGAATTATGCATTCAGGCGTATGCATAGAGCCCGACTGACCGAAACTTATGCAAAAATCATTTCTGCCAACGCAAACAGTTCTTGTTACAGTAAAATGTTTAGCAAATATAGCTTGAGTCGCTGTCAAGCTTTACATGAAATAAAATTACAGTATGCAAATTGAGATGACTTTTCATCAGCAAATATCGTCGCGCCATACCTTGAAAAAGTAGTGTGTGACCAAATCCTGTGTGGTGCCACCAACTGAAAAATCGGACTGCTTTGCAAGTTTTGATCATTCGTTTCCCCAAGGTACTGACCACAGATTCAGGTGAAGAGGCAGAATGTCACGCCGCCAAGCTGTTAGAGGTGATCATACTGCAGTGCAAAGGAAGAGGGATTGACCAGGTGAGAAACAGTTTCTGCTTTGTGTGTGTGTGTAATTGTGTTTGTATTAAAATGAGCCGAAAACATTTCCTGCGATATGGAATACAGAGTTTTTTTCCTCCCCTCTTTATGGTATTTTCCCAGCTTTGCGACAAAAACAATTGTCATGACCCTAGGGGCTTGGCTGTATTTGTGTTTTGCCTCCATCTGCTGGCATTTTTAGGTAATTGCACTTATTTACTATTGCCATCAAATTGCTTCCATGCAACGCCACGACAATGCTGGTCTGCTTTTGGTCGGCGTTTCCTCATTACAATGCTGGCCTGCTATTGGTCGGCCTCACTCGTTTCAAAATGGCGGAACAGTAAAGCTTTGTTCGATTGTGAGTGGTTCCAAAACCGTATTTATAGTGCATTTTACTGGAGCTAGCCTAGCCTAGGCTATCCTTACTAGGGAATATGGCCATAACAAGCGCCTCTCAAAGGTAAATAAATCCTTTCTATATTTTTTATTTATGATGTTTTCTGATTGTATACATTTATGTTATATATAAGTAGCACTTACTATACTATTTTGGGACCAATTTTTAATATGTATGTACAATTTTGATGTTTTTACCCGGGGTTCTAAACGTATTAGCTATTTAACATAGGTTCGGATTGCCCCCCCGTACGGTGAATTCGCCTAACATGGGGGCCCACTGTATTTCCATTAATATGCTAGTTAGCTGGGCTGTTACTGCTATGAATGTGTAGCAGGTGAGCCTTTGATTTTCTGTCCCCCAACTGCAGTGTATCCCTCTATTTGTGGAGGCAGCCCTGGAGCGTTTGACACGTGGTGTCAAGTCCAACAAGCTCAGGATCATGTGCCTGGAGGTGGCGATCGCTGCTCTTTACTACAGCCCAGCCATTCTCATGCACACTTTGGACAACGCGCATTTCTCCCAAAGCGCACAGACCATTACCGCCCACTTCATCAACCAGTGGATGAACGACACTGAATTCTTCCTTGGGTGCGTTAGCGTTTTCGTTTGTGCCGCGTATCTCGCTTTGGTATATGTTAGCTTATGCAGCGGTTTTGCGTCTATCAACTTACATGTAAATGAATGAAAATGCTATAGCAGACAGCCCTACTTTTTGACGATAATACATTAAGGGTTGATTTATAGTCATCAGTGGTCAACAAAGTCAGTATTGACGTTGCATTTCTTTTCTGCCCCTCTTTTTCGATATTACAGCTACAGCATGCTCACTTTTTGCATCTTTGATTCACTCGTAGGATCCATGATCGTAAGATGTGCATTATTGGCCTGACTGTCCTGATGGAGCTTCCGAACCGTCCGGCGGCGCTGGAGGCTGTCGCCACCCAAATCCTTCCTTCGGTACTCCTCCTCTTCTTAGGCCTAAAGCACCTTTCTGCTTCCCGCCACATCAACAAACCTGACCTGCTGACCAACACGAGCGTTTTGAATGAAGATCAAAATGGTGAGTGCAAAAAGCATACGACAGAAAAGACTAGGAGGCTAAAATATTGCGTGGATTGTCAAAACATGAGAATTTTCTATGTGCCACGCTGCCATCCCTTCTAAATGCTTGCTAACGGGAGGTTGAGAGGTGCATCCTATAGGTGTCAAATTTAGCCCATGTCAGGCTCCTTTACTGCCATTCAAAATTGGAAATATTGTCAATTTTGGACATAACAAAAGCTCAGTGTTTTATAATGCATTTCCCCTGATTTTTGCATGAAACCTTTCAACGGCAACTTGCGAACGGGGCGCAATTAAAATTTTTGTGTTGACACCCCAAAACCACTGGGTGGTGCGAGCAGCCAACTTTTGACACTTGCAAGCCTTTCAATGACTTAGATGATTGGTTTAGCCTGGACTTCCATAATGCAAAAGTCTTCAAAAGTCATAATGTGACATAATCAGTATTTCACAAATATATAAATATACAGCGTGGTTACTTTTGCTATTTTTGCAAGTGGGTAGGTCCCCACCCCCCAAAAAATACAGGGCTGATGCAAACGGAACATTTTGAGGGGTTGAAAGTAAATAAATATTTCTATTTCTAGCTGTTGTTTAACTTGTTCCTGGACCAACAGGTGAACTCGTGAGGAAACTGATAGCCAGATGCTCCATGCGCTAGATGAGACTTCATTATCGATTCTATAGCCGCACGACTTGATGTTCTTCATCTGCAGAGGAGATTCCCAGCGACGAGGATGAGGTGAATGAGAAATGCAGTATCATGCAGCAGCAGTCCAGCGTGCCAATGGGCCTGGGAGATGAGAGTAATGACGAAGATGACGACTGGGACGACGATAATTGCTTTGAAGGAACACCTCTGGAAGAATACAGCACACCCCTCGATTATGACAACGGAGAAGATGAATATCAGTTCTTTGCATCTGCCCTGCTCAGTAAGTATTTGTGAAAAGTTGCGTTTTTGCATAACATCAACCAGGTTTGGTCACTATATTTTTCGCTGGCGGGTAATACTTGAAAATGTCTCTGTAACTTGTTGTCTGTCAGGGATCCAGAATACAGATATGGCTTGGTACCAATGTTTGACCGCACCGCTGGGTGATGAGCAGAAAACGCAGCTCCAGGAGATTTATAGCATCTCACAGCAGAGGAGGAGTACTGCCACCAAGGGCCAGTGGTGAGGAACAACAGCATGGGTCAAGCTAAACCAGTGGCTCTCAAAGTCGTTCCGTGCTCTGACTGCAGTAATAATTTGGGTGTTTTGGAACCGATTTACTTTAAATAGTCTCAAATTTGCACCTTAGTCTTTGTTTTTTTGACTAGATCGAAGCCATTTTTACATCTAGGAAGGACAGAACAAATATGTTCATTTTATATTAAATTGTGACAGTATTCATGACTCTTCAAGAGAGTAACCAATTCAGCGGTTTTAATATATTAAAAAAAATGCGTTTTGCGCCTACAATTGCTTGCTAACAAGGCAATGAAGCCAACAAAGCTAATGCTGGTTTTGACTGAATGATTGGCAGCAACCATTTTGGGGGAAATTGACCCGGTTTGTTTGTTTGCAATTTTTATTTTCCAAACTTCAGTAGATTTCAAGAGTTTTGTTGCCATATGCGTAGTAATACTACACAATGAAATTCTTATTCTGTTCACTTACCCGAGCAGACTACATTCCATAATCGAGCAAATGATAAAGTAGGCAATAAAACAAAAACGAAGATGAAGTTTCAGTATAGCTGAAAAGTAACAAATATACCTTTTCAAATTGAATATGTTGCTAAATAAAAAGGGCACTTATGTTTGGCTTTTTTCTTTGTTTTGCTTCCGCAAACATTTGCAATGGCGGCCCTTGGAAAATTTTCTTTCTAAAAGAAACCCCTGACCGAAAAGTTTTGAGAACCCATCAGTTAACCAATTTAAAGTTGGAACAAATAAATGAGGAAATTAGAGGACAAAAAATGTACTTTTTGAAGTTTTAGCAAGTATTTTAATGGTGAAAATGTTGCATTTTTTTAAAGGGTGAATTTTGGTCATTTGTCTGAAATTAAGTGTACAAACAAAGATACAGTATGCGTACAGGTCAGGATATTCGAAAAGTTTTTTACTTGAGAATTGGGGGCATCTATTTTGTTCTACTGACATTTTTTGTTTTCTTTTAGAGCGCCGGTGAAGTTTCATAAGAAGAGGACAAGGAGGCTGACATGACCTTGTCCAATTCCTTTGGAATTGCCAGCAATTTTAACTCAACATTGCGTCAGATTGGCTTTTCTCTCGAAATTCTTATCGTCCCAACAGGCCATCAGGACGGACTGTATTTATATTTACTTGACTTTTAAATAGTGTGTAAAAGTGATAGTAAGAATTCTTACTATTAGCTGATTGCAGTGTGTGCCTGTGTGTGGTTCACATGCAGTGGTCCCCAAACTACGGCCCGCGGGCCAAATCCGGCCCGCTTCCCCATTTTGCCCGGTCCCAACAATACTAGACGTATCATGTTTTTTTTTTCTATACCTACGCAGTCAATAGAATAAACGATCACGTTCAGATAGCTCTTGCGATCGAAGAGTCATGTGGCCCTCGGGTGAAAAAGTTTGGGGACCCCTGAGAGTAAAACAAGCACAAATATGTGTTTGCATGTAATATAAACCCGTGTCCCCTCTCGCTGTAGAAAAGAATGTCTTTAAATGACATTTGGACGATTTAGATTCCTGTCAGAGCACTTTGTTTAGAAACTGTCAAATTGACATGAACTTTTGATCAACTGTCTCTAACATGGCGATGGTTGTCACAAAGAAGATGGAAGCTAGGCTTGGATTTTCTCCTTTTGTGTACTGGAAAATGTCTCTGAATTAATTTTGAGAAGCATAAAAACTTGCAAAATCTCATCACTTGGTCTTCAAGGATCTGCCGTGCGCGTGTTGAGCCGTGGCGGAAGCAGAAAGGACACGTCCACTCTGTTGGACGGGCTTTTGTTCCACGGACTTGAACTTGGCACTGAGGTGTGTGTGTGTGTGTGTGTGTGAGCGTTTTTCGCAAGCCTCAGTGAAGTAGGAGGACAGCTGCAGCTTGCACAATGACACACTGAAGCTCTATTTGGACCAAGCATGGAAGCTTAAGTAGTGGCTGCGGTTGCGTTATGCAGCCGCTAGATGGAGCCGCGCTCAAGGAATGTCAAAACAAACCGGTAAGTCAGTCACACTTTATTAATACAGTAGAATATAAGCATTTTCACGACACCATTCACTCCCAAAATTAATAAACAGATGTTTTAGTAAAGTAGTTTCTGAAGAATGTTGGGAAAAATACCTCTTGATTACATTCAAGGACTGTTTAGATTTATATCAATACAAAGACAAATCAAGACTGTAAAAGAATGTTATGATTCAATTACATGTGACACTTTTTAAATGAAATTACAACCAAAAAATGTTAAAATAAATTTGTTGATGCCAACCCAAAAAGTTGACAATAATATGCTCTATGCAGCCCTACCGTATTCTGATTAATATTGCATGATAGAATATGAATTAAGCAACAAAATTCACCTGTTTTTATCTTTCTCAGGGGGTGGCCATTTTCCCACCTGTTTTTGACTGCACCTCCCTGCAACCCTATAATTAGGACAGGATCTAAAAATGGTGAGCCAAAGAGAAACTTCTATCATAGGAGAAGAGATAATTATGCTACCGCTATATGCAAACAAATTCTTTCCATAAAGACCGTGCACCTTTCAACAGGTTTACAGAGGAATACGTTGTGAACAAAGTGCCCCAACAATTCCGACGGCATTCTCCAACCGTTATGTGACTTGCAACTTAACAAGCTTTCAGTGAAAACAGACGATTGTACAGTAAGTACGGTTTATTTTCAGGTGCACAGTGTAGAAACAAGTTTCTCTGTACAGTGAAATCCTTACTTTGCTGCCCACAAAATGTCGTAAAAAGACTACCAAGTTAGGACAAAAAAAAAGGCATAACACAGTACAAATACCGTATTTCCACGAGTACAAGTTTTTCTTTCCTCATTTTCAATCACCGCATAAGGAGGGTTGATTTATACCAGCATAACTCAAAACCAGACCACTCTTCTCCACATATCTGTGTTTGAATAACATAAATCCGAATGTGAAATAATTTCATTTACATTGCTTAAATAATCAGATATCGCATGCCTCCGGTTTAGCGGGTTTGCACTTTCAAATGCACTTTCATCAAGCGCCGCCTTGTTACCCCTTTTGTCAACAACGAGGCTGCGCGGATCCTTTTCTCAGCAGACTTTAACCTATTACGAAAGGGAAAACACGGCTTATCTCCTTCATCCTTTGGAGGTGTTTTTGAGGCCGGCATGGGTGTGCAGGTGGGGGAAGAAACAGCGAAGGTATGAACGCAAACTTGTGTCGCACACTCCTGCTACTACAAACTCGAGAGCTCCTCAGCTTCTTGGTCTGAATGGAGTAGATAACAGATGTTGAATTCCAGTCCCCGAGGGCCGGTATCCCACATGTTTCATATAAATATATCCCTCTACAACATAACTTATTAAAATGATTAGCTCATTAGCAAGCTAAGCAGGAACTTTTGAAAATGTACCTGATCATTTTGAGTGCGGTGAGAAGACACATCAAAAAAACAAAGGATACCAGCCATCCTGGACTGCAGTTTGGAGCTATGGAGTAGACAATCTGGTGAAACGAGTTTAGCTGGTTTGCGCATGTAGTTGAGTAGTTGAGTAGCATGTAGTTGTAGTTGAGTCTTGTTGCTATTTCATTGCTCTTCACACGAAGCAAAAAGTTTCTTCACGAGTAGACTTCAAGACCGGATTTTGCTTTTTTAGTTCTTCTTTTGCAAGGCCTTTGTTGGGGAAACTTTGATTTTGTTCTTGGACTGAAGTTTTTGTCGGTGTCTGCGAGTTGGTCATCGAGTTTTGGGAACATTTTGTACGTAAAACAACTCCTTCACTCGTGACTTTGGAAGCTTATTGACTGAGTCTTTGCAAGGACCATGACGAGCCCACTTGAGGACCGTCTCCAATGTCAGTCCTGTTTGGACATCTTTAAAGATCCTGTGGTATTGAAGTGTCGTCACAGCTTCTGCCGTGCGTGTGTGCAAAAGTGGTGGGAGCAGGAAGGAGATCGAATCTGTCCAGTTTGCGGGGTTGAGTGTAGATCCATTGACATACCTTTGAACTTGTCCTTGAGGGATGAGTGTGAAGCCTTTTCACACACCTCAGTGGAGGACATTTGCAGCTTGCACGGCGAGAAGCTGAAAATTTTCTGTTTGGATCACCAGGAGCTTGTCTGCCTCATCTGCAGAGATGCCGAAATCCACTCTGGCCACAAGTTCCGTCCCGTAGATGAAGTTGTCAAAGGTTTCAAAGAGGAGCTCCAGGAAGGCCTGCGGGACGCAAAGAAAAGACTGAAAGACTACGTTGTGATAAGAGACAACTGCAAGGAACAAGCGATGTACATCGAGGACCAGGCGGAGCAGGTGGAGAGCAAAATTAAGAAGGCTTTTGAGGAGCTTCGTCGCTTCCTGGAGGTTGAGGAGGACGCCAGGTTGTCTGCCGTGAGGGAGGAAAAGCAGGAGAAGACTCGGAGGATGAAAAAGAAGATTGAGGCTCTCAGCAGAGACGTGGACACTCTCTCCGATGCCATCGGAAAGATGGAGGAGCAACTGACCTCCGACCATGTTTCCTTCATGAACAACTTCGAGACAACGATGAGAAGAATCCAGGAGCTGCCCGAAAAGCCCAAGCTGCTCCGTGGAGCTCTGCTTGATGAAGGCAAACACGTGGGAAACCTCAAGTTCAGCGTGTGGGAACGAATGAAGGAGACGGTCACGTACAGCCCCGTCATTTTGGACCCAAACGCGACCGATCCACAACTCAGCCTGTCAGAAGATCTGACCGGCGTGAGTTTCGGAAAAGGACAGCAACGTCCAAGCAATCCGGAGAGGTTGAAGTGGAACAGGGTCCTGGGTTCTCCTCTGCCCCCTGGAACACACACCTGGGATGTTGAAGTAGGAGACAACGCCGGCTGGTCCATCGGGGTGGCGTCGGGGGACCCCTGTACGCCACGTGACATGATAGGATTTCGGATTGCGTTTTGGGATCATAAATACACAAAGTCTTCACGCCCGTTCGGATCCTGGAATCCCCCGGTGAAGCTGCGGAGGATCCGAGTCCAAGTGGACACGAGCAAAAGATCAATTTCATTTTCTGAAGTGAATACAAACGTTTATTTGTTCAAAACGGACCCTTTCGATTGGCCGACTTTGTCTGGCAGCGTGAAATTGTTTCCATACTTTTGCACGAATGATAAAATTCCTCTGCGAGTCATTCCACTTGCCCCTCGTGTTACCACTCCAAGTCTGACTCCAAGTGATGATGAAGATGTTTTGCTCCTACGTCTGAAATCTCCGGAAAAAGCGAAAGATGCCGACGGGTTGATTATGAGCAGACATTTTCAAGCAGCTCGAGAAAATTTGACTTTTGCACCAGATGAATGTTAAAACTGCCCATTCTCAATACAAGATCAACCCTTGTTCCAACCTGTTTTTTTCATTTGAGTTTGATCACCTCAAATAAAAAAAAAATGGCACAGGTGTGACAAAAGATCAGCAAAGTCGGATTTTGAATATAAAGAGCAACGTTACCCGATATACCCGACCTCCATTTCCTCCGTACAACATACATCCTGTCCCAGTAAGCTTTTGAAACAGCAAACAGAACTGCTGTCACCTGTGATGCGGTTTCCATGGTAACCGCTTCCTGTGGAAAGTCTCACACGCAAACATCAAACTGAAATAAACATTTTGTTATAGTGATTGTCAATACCTTATCTTTATAAGGATGATAAAAAATAGAAAGTATCAGTGTGGGTGCAAAAATCAAGTTTATTTTCCGTAGGTGTGGACGGATTCTCAGTCATCCAGGTTGTTTTGGATCATTTTAGTTTTTTTTACATAAACATGAAACGGGTTGCTACTTTTGGATGCGTCTTCTTATAAGGTACCGCGCATTGAGAAGTTTGATGTCCTCTTCTTCATAAACAATGCAAAAAGAAGCAATTAAGGGACCGGCTACTCTGGCGGGCCAAAGCACAGGCGCAGCGTCATGGCTCCGTTGATGGCGAGCGTCTTGGCGAAGACCAGGCGGAGGGCGAGGACGGCGAGGGACAGGAGGTTGACCTTCTCGTCTGCGAACGACACGCATGTTGAACCCCGGGTGGGAAGATAGCCAATCGCGTGTTCAATACCGACCTGGCGCCAAGGCGTCCTGGCACCGCCCTGGCCCACTGTCACCTGTGGCGGCAAAACAGGAAACGAGTTGGCGACTCCTGTGTCGTTAGCTGGAGGCCCCGCCCCTCATTCCTCACCTTCCTCGCATTTGTCGTCGTTTGCGCCCGTTAGCAGGGCCACTTGGTTGTATAGCGAGTCGTCGGATATTCGCGCGGCGCCAGACTCCCGGAACATGAGTCCTTTCCCCGCCTTCTCCGTGGCGTTGCGTCGGCTGAAGTCGGCGGCGAGACACGCCGCCCGCTCTCTACCATCGAGCTTGTAGAAGGTGGGCTCAAACTCCTCCCCTAAAATCACACCTTGTCTCTTTAAGCAGAGTACACACATTGAAATAATAGCTTACCAAACAAGCGTGTATGACAGAGGACAAGGAGTTTTCAAGTTAGGACAATCTTTCCTCTCCACCCCATCAAGTGGCCTTAAGACTGTCGGTTGGATTATTGGTCTTGCAAAGGTGGGGGTCACCGGGGCCATGTAAATTGTACGTCCCCATATAATGCTATGGGTGGACTATGGAAGTTTTTGCAAATGAACAAACATTAGCTGATACTGCTTGGATCAAATCTTGCAAGTCTACCTTTTTTTTTGAGAAAGCCTTATGATTCCATTTGCACCTGTGTGTGTGTACGTGTATATAAATATATATAGATAGATACAGTATAGGGAGGGATATCGATATACTGTAGATATATAATGTAAGCACTTAGTACCTCAATCAATTACTTATATTAGCACTTCATTACCTAATGTAATTGATTACTTGAGTACTAAAGTCTTGTTCACTTGTACTTCCTTTATTTACAGTAGTACCAGACATTTTTTGACCCTACTTTAGCCAAACACTTATTAAATAGTATTTAATTAAAGAAAAAAATGTGCTAGAGCTACTGTATAAATATTAGAACCTCAACTAATGATTATTATGAAAAAAAATAATGTTGAAAATATTAAAACTGGGACTCTTTTGCTTTAATCAGTAGCCAAAAAAATAGGTCTCTCGTTCAAAACAATACATTTGAACTTATGGTAATGGGTTTATTTTTGTTAAAGGCTAATTAAAAAAAAAAAAAAAAAGCGCTTTTTCAGTTTTTAATCTACTTTTTTAAAATATATATATTATTTCCACTTACGGGCATCGACTGTTAAGCTGGTCCCACTTCCAAAGAGTAACCTATCGGTCCCTGTAGTCACACATTAGTTGTTTCCCCGACAATAACCTCATGAGATGTTTCAATAGTTAAAAAGTTCCCACATTTGCGTTAACTTCATCCAGTTTGTGAAAACTTGGTATAGACTAATTGCGGTGTCAAGAACTTACGAGTCTCCACGGTCACTCTGGTTCCACTTCCAAATTCTAATCTTGAGTTTGATGACACACATCAATTGTTTCCTTACCAAAAACCTCCGGTGAAGCTTCAACAAAGAAACGTCGCCACCCTCATGGGACGACGTGGCTCAGGTTGTAGAATGGTTGCGGGTCAAGGGTCGCGGCTCCGATTCGGAGCCCCTGTAGCCGAAGTGCCTTTTAGCAAAATACCGAACCCTCGGTCGCTCCTGACGCTGAGGAGTGGTAAAGCTTTGATTCCCGTTGTTGGCATGGCACCGAGATATCAACAAATCCAAAAAGAAGAATCAAGCAGTGAAAGCAAAACAAGAAAATCTACTCTGACGCAAGTAAAATGAAGATTCTACTGTTTTCCACAGTCACTCTTGTCCCGTCCTCCAAGACGATCTTGTAACCCGCAGCAACGGGACTCAATTCTCCAAGCTCATAGGCCACACCCACCACCCCCGACCTCGTTATTGACATCAAATGATGAAATCTTGTTAGCTCCGCTCACAGTTCCACTTAAAGGGGCTGTAACATGAAAAGTCAACTTTTTGGAGTTTTTAACCATGTTCCAAAGTTGATTTCTCACCCGAAACACAGATGTCAAACTCAAGGCCCGGGGGCAGATCCGGACCGCCACATCAATTTATATGGCGCGCGAAATGCTGATTTGACTTCAGGTTTCTGGCTAAAATACCAAACTCCCCGCAACTCCCCGCTTCCACCGCCTGTGCGAGAATAAATACACACCCATCTGAAGATCTCATTAAAAGAAGGTATTGTTGAATAGGCAAAGCTCGCGCTTGTGAAAAGCGACCGATGACATCACTGGGGCGGAGCTTCAGTCACGAGAAGACAAGAAAAGCAGAGCAGAGTAGAGAGAAGTTTGTTCAGCATGTTGCTGTCAGCCTGGTCGCTGCTTGTGGTCGCTGCGGCCGGTGAGTGCGGCAATAGTCACTCGTTATGTTGCGGGGTGCTAAAACTCGTTGGTTTCATCTTTCAGGCGCCGGCGGTAACGAGCTGGTGGCGGTCCACGATGACATTCTGGCATTAAAAGGTGGACGGGTGACGCTGTCATATGTTTACTACAGAAAGCCTTCTGGTTCCGATTATTTCTTCTGGTACCAACAACGACCCGGACAAGCGCCACACTTACTACTTTCCCATTTGGGAAGCGGCCAAATGCTGAGAACCATGCCGGGAATGTCGGCGAGCGTGCAAACTGAAATGAGGAGAATGCACCTGCACATCCAGGACGCGTCCCCTGAGCACTCTGCAGTGTATTACTGCGCTCTGAATCCCACAGTCACACATGTGCTGCATTGTCATGACAAAAACATACCCTGCTCTAGCGCTGGGTATGATATGCCAGGTGCCAGAGACAAATTCAAAAAATATCATTTAATGGCAAAAATAAAAGAAAAGGAAAAGACAAATACGCAAGATTAACTATGGAGTATGGATGGAAGGATAGAAGGAAGTTTGGATGGCAGGATGGACTTGAAAATACTTAATTACTTGAAAATCTTCTGCGTCATCGATCCTGACCCCTTTTGACATGTTAGCACCTTCTACACGAGGAGAACAACAGTGCAATTGGGACCTCCGGCCTTTGAAGACAAAAAAATGACCTCCATTTCCTCCACGCAACAATTTTTATTTTCTAAACCTCGATATGGCTGAAAAGTAGCAATATTTATCTAGCAATATTCATTTTATGTTGGAGTAAACCAACAAAAAGTGATCAAGGTAGAATATTTTGAGTTTATGGTCACTTTATGACAATAATAACTACAACTAGCTCAATCCTTACATTATGAACGCGTGAGGATCTGGAGGCCCCGCCTCCTCGGCTACAAATCGGCGTTCCTGCAGACGGCGAGCGCAGACATGAGTCGTGCGCTCGTATGTGCGCTGATGGCCGCTTGCATTCTTGGTGAGGTCATGCGAGGTCACTGACCCTTTCATCGGATGTCTGACCACTTTTGTTGCCTTTTGACAGGAAGCAGCGGCCAGACGGCGCACCAGCCGGTGCGGGTAGTCTCCGCGGCGGAGGGTGAAACATTGACGCTGGAATGCAGCTACGACAGATCGGCGAGCAACGACTACATCTTCTGGTACAAACATGAAGCGGGCGCGGCGCCAGAGTTCATCTTGAGCAGATCTGAATACAGTCAGGGCAAGACGGCGGAAAAGTACCGTGAGCGATTTACCTGCGGCTTGGACCCCAGCACCCAGCAAGCTCCTCTGCATATCGAGCATGCGAAGCCCAGCGACTCTGGGGTCTTCTACTGCGCCCTGCGCCCCACGCTGACGCATTTGCTGGCGCGCCTGCACAAAAACACCTGCACCCATCTCGTGTTAGAACTTCACATTGGGGGCGTGGCCTCACAGGAGTCTAGGGATCCCATGTCGATGTCGGACTCATTTCTGCCGTTAAATAATTAGAAATATTTTGGACATATTGAAAACCCAATTTTTTATTATATTATTTTTTGCATGAATCCTTTCAACGGCAACTCGCGGTGCAATAGAAATTTTTTGTGTTGAAACACCAAAGCCACCCAGTGGCGCGAGCAGCCAACTTCTGACATTTGCAACATTTCAATAACTTCATAGCGTGGCTTAGCCTGGACTCCCCTAATGCAAAATTCTTGCTATTCATTTGAGGGACTTGTAGTTGACAAAAAGCTTTGAATTTGCTTCAGGAAAGCGTTATATTTCATGCAACGCATAACATACGCATATTTTGCAGCAATTGAATACCAGCTTTATATATAATATATATATATACTTTATATATATATATATTTTACACACACACAGTATATTGTACTCATTCAATGCCAAGGATGTATTTTCACGTTTTTAAGAGTGAAATTCCATTAAGGACAATAGTTTGTAGATACCTAAGTAGTACATCGATACTTAAGTATCTGATTGAATTTCTGGGCTCTTAAAAAAACATTACAATACGCCCTTGGCATTGAATGAGTGAAATGGTCATTTTAATTTTATTTACCCTTAAAAAGCGAGAGAGTACCCTCAAGGGGTACTCTCATTGTATTCATGTTTTCATACTACTCTAAGTTGTAGCTCTGCAGGAAAAGTGTACACTAGACTCCTGTGAGGCCACGCCCCAAATGTAACTTCTGACATGAGAATGTTGCAGGTGTTTTTGTGCAGGCACGTCAGTGAATGTGTCAGCGTGGGTTGCAGGGCGCAGTAGAAGACCCCAGAGTCGCTTAGCTTCGCATGCTCGATATGCAGAGGAGCTTGCTGGGTGCTGGGGTCCAAGCTGCAGGTAAATCGCTCACGGTACTTTTCTGCCGTCTTGACCTGACTGTATTCAGATTTGCTCAAGATGAACTCCGGCGCTGCGTCCGCTTCATGTTTGTACCAGAAGATGTAGTCGTTGCTCGCCGATCTGTCGTAGCTGCATGCCAGCGTCACTGTTTCACCCTCCGCCGCGGAGACTACCCGCACCGGCTGGTGCGCCGTCTGGCCGCTGCTTCCTGTCAGAAGACAACAAAAGTGGTCAGACATCCGCTGAAAGTCTCAGTGACCTCGCGTTGACCTCGGATAACCTCACCAAGAATACAAGCGGCCATCAGCGCACATACGAGCGCACGACTCATGTCTGCGCTTGCAGTGTGCAGGAACGGCCATTTGTAGCCGAGGAGGCGAGGCCTCCACTTCCTGTTCCACTGACGTCACACATGCACATTGCAGAACATATGAATATTAGATCACACAAATGATATAAAATATTTATCATCCAAAAATGTACACTAATTGCATTTATTAATTATAGTTTGATTCAATACAAAATGTGAAGCCATTTCTACTTGTCCTCAAGAAAGAGAAATATTACTGCCCCCTGCTGGCACAAAGTTTGCAGTGAATGGCGTTTGATTGGAACTTTGAACCAAGCCATTATGTTGTCATCAGTGGAAGAAAATGAGGTCAGAGCCAGTGGGCGTGGCCAAAACTGTTACAGCTTTATCACAAAATGTGTTGTTTTTTTGTTTGTTCTTTGTTGAAGCTTCTCTTGAGGTTTTTGCTGTGGAAATAACTGCTGTGTGTCAGGAGGGTGGAAGATAGTTTTCGGAAGCGGAACCAAAGTGACTGTGGATGCCCGTAAGTTTTGTTTTAATGCCGCGATGACTATTTCAAAAACAAAGCATCATAAATATAAAGTACATTCTCTTTTTGTTTATTTTTTTTTAAACCACTAAGCCCATCCCGGTGAGAGCTTGATCCTAACCCAGTGGATATTGGAATATTTTCGGATTTGTTAGTGTGTTATATGTTGTCATTTTGTGTGTTAGAATATTATTTTTTACATACATAGTTTATCTGGGGAAAAATACCGATACTATAAGCTAACTTTCTTTGCTTCTGTTTCAGCTATTAAATAAACCAAACAACCAGTATATTGCATAGTGGGTTTATGAACAATATGTCAATCTTCTAAGGAGGTTCTTGTTAAGGAAATAACCACTGGGCGTCAAATTTCAACGTTTTACGTTTTGGAAGTGGGGCCAGGTTGAGAGTGGAGGGCTGTAAGTACAAAAAAAAAAAAAAAATCTGAAATAGAAAAGCAGCCGCTGCATAGTTTTTGTGTAAGAGTGTCACATTGTGTGCTTGAGTACTCGCTCAATTTTGGACGCGGGACCAGATTGAGGATAGAACCTGGTGAGGAAAAAAAAAAACTTTTGACGACTCAATTTAATGAATCTTTCTTGTCCAAGTTTTGGTTGTGCAGCACGATATGTCCCAATGTGATACCAGGTAAATTAGGTGTGGAATTTTCACCTTTTTTTGTAAAAACAAAACAAAACAAAAAACTTTAGGTAGTAATACTATAACAATAGACATTAAAAAAATAACATCAATAATTATCAGTTGTTTTATTCCGAAATGAATTTCATTGATAAATTTGAAGGAAGCAAACATTGAAAAATAATTATTTTTGTTCCAAATAAAAAAAAAAACAGCTATAATTGCACGCCATTGTTTGTAAAGAAGATAAAGATATTTTTATTTTGTATTGAAAGGATACAGCAGTTCTTTAAATGATAAAAATGTTTCCTCCCCAAATTATTTAATTTAGACAAATTTCTACCGGACTTTTTCTTGGTACTATGTCACATGTCTATTTTGGGGGAGAAGACTTTTGATATTAAAGAAGAAACTCGGCTAACTGTTAGCTTGCCTGTTAGCTCCATTACATTTGAAATGTTTCTTAACAATGGTAAATAATTTGAGAGACCAGATTTTCATTTATTAAAGAAATTCAGCTCGTTTATATACTTTACATAATCATTTCGCGGGCCGGATTAAAACGATTTGTGGGCCAGAACTGGCCCGCGTGCTGTATGTTTGACATCGATGTGTTTGCTTGTTTGCTAAGCTATTGTTGCAAAGTGTGTACTCTGAGACAAGGTGTGATTTTAGGGGAGGAATTTCAGCCGTCCTTTTACAAGCTTGAGGCTAGCGACCGGGCAGTGTGTCTCGCCGCCGGATTCAGCCGACACAACGCCACGGAGAAGGCGGGGAAAGGACGCATGTTCCTGGAGTCTCGCGCCGCGCGAATATCGGACGACTCGCTATACAACCAAGTGGCGCTGCTAACGGACGCAAACAACGACACATGCGAGAAAGGTGAGAGGCGAGGGGCGGGGCCTCCAGTTAGCTAAACGGAGTCGCCAACTCGTTTCCTGTTTTGCCGCCATAGGTGACAGTGGATCAGGGCGGTGCCAGGACGCCTTGGCGCCAGGTCGGTATTGAAAATGCGATTGGCGGTCCGTCAGTCTGAGTTTAATATGCATATGGTTTGCAGACGAGAAGGTCAACCTCCTGTCCCTCGCCGTCCTCGCCCTCCGCCTCGTCTTCGCCAAGACGCTCGCCATCAACGGAGTCATGACGCTGCGCCTGTGCTTTGGCCCGCCAGAGTAGCCAATCCCGCGCCACCACCGTCCGTTTCCTCTTGTGATTGTGCTGCAACTTGTACATTTTTTAATTATCTAACATAGCTATATTCCAAGTTGGTAGGGTTATATATACAATGGAATCCAACAAAGTTATTATTGTTACATGCCAGGATTGGCCAGTAAAATGCGTCACCAAATCAAAAAGGTTTTTGCTTCTTTATTGCAACGATGATGAAAAGGAAGCCCATCTCCATACACAGCAACAGGTAAGAAATACAAAAGACATGAAAGCAGCACAACAATTCATGCAAATCGTTTGTGACATTGCGTCTTTCCACAGGAAGCGGTTGCCATGGCACCTGCATCACAGATGACAGCGCTTGTGGTTTCTGTCTCAAAAGCATACTGGGACAGGATGTGTGTACTGAATGGAGGTCAGGTATAACAGGTAAGATTGCTTTTTATCTTTAAAGCCTGACGTCCCACTGTGTGACGTGCTAACGTGTCATCATGAGACTGAATACTTTCGATTAAGGCGCAGTCACAACAATGCGGGCGCAGTAATAGAAATGCTTTTGAAATGATTGCCGTAATTCCCCAAATATAAGACGTACTTTTTTTTCCCCACAACGTATGGGTGCGTCCTATCAACCAGTGGTTCTCAAATGGGGGTACTTGAAGGCATCATTGTGACTTTTAGTCAATCTGGTAACCTCCTTTGACTTGGATGAGGGGGTGGAAAGCAGCATGTTGCTTGTTTTGTGCGTCTTGGCCTCAGGCAGGAAGTGTATTCAAATTTGTGGCAGCTATAAACCCCACGCACATCCTTTAGCAAACTATTCTGTGCAGGTTTCAGTTTTCACACAGTGAAGATGTGAATGTAATTGTGATGTATATGATACACAGACACACACACATATATATATATATATATATATATATATATATACCCTCACTATAGAATATGGCCATAAGAAGCTCAAAGGTAAATAAATCCTTTATATATTTTTTATTTATGATGTTATTTAATTGTATGCATGTATATTATATATATGTAGCACCTACTATACTATTTTGATACAAATTTTTAATATGTGGGGACAATTTTGATGTTTTTACCTGGGGTTTTAAACACATTAGCTATATATATATTAATATACGTATATATAAAATAAATTTAAAAAAATTCTAAATATATTTTGAAAATCAAAGTGATTTTAATCACGTCTGTGAGGCCACACCCCCAATGTGACTTTTGACACAAGAAGGGTGCAGGTGTTTTTGTGCAGGCACGTCAGTGAATGTGTCAGCGTGGTTTTCACGGCGCAGTAGAAGACCCCAGAGTCGCTGGGCTTCGCGTGCTCGATATGCAGAGGAGCTTGCAGGGTGATGGGGTTCAAGCTGCAGGTAAATCGCTCACGGTACTTTTCCGCCGTCTTGCCCCGACCGATTTTAAATATGCTCAGGATGAACTCTGGCGCTGCATTGGCTTCTTGTTTGTACCAGAAGATGTAGTCGTTGCTCGCCGATCTGTCATAGCTGCATTCCAGCGTCACTGTTTCACCCTCTACTGCGGAAACTGCTCTTACCGGCTGGTGCACCTTCTGGCCGCTGCTTCCTATCAGAAGACAACAAAAGTGGTCAACGTCAGCTGAAAGCGTCAGTGATCACGTTGACCTCGGATGACCTCACCAAGAATGCAAGCGGCCACCAGCGCGCACACGAGAGCACGACTCATATCTGCACTCTCAGTCTGCAGGAACGGCGATTTGTAGCTTAAGAGGTGGGGCCTCTACTTCCTGTTGCACTAACATTCACAACATGGCTTCTTCAAGTGCGCAAACAGGCCCACGTGCCCCAAAAAGCAAAATATTTCACTGTATACGATGAAGGGAGTAACATAGCTATATTCCAAGTTGGTAGGGTTATATATACAATGGAATCCAACAAAGTTATTATTGTTACATGCCAGGATTGGCCAGATTTTATGCCAAATTTGACAAGTTTCAAGTCTGGTAAATTACCAAAAGAGGAAAAAAAAACCTCCACCCAGGCACATATTCAGAATTGTCTTTCCTCTTTTAGTTACTTTACATTTCATAATATTTTTAGAGGTGAAAATTAAAGGCTTAAATTGCTTTCTCTTTCGTATTGCCAAGTTTTGCAAAGTGGTGAAACAAGTTTGGCGGGTCACACGTTTTTTTTTTCGTTTTTTTTTTTTTTTAGTCGAGCAGGAAGGGTAAGATGATTTACTTTCGAGCTCTTGTCGTTCTCGCTTCTTGATTTACTTTTGACTCGGTTTTTTGGGTGTAATTTCCTATTTGGAGTGCGTGCAAGTGGTCCTTCTGCCGCGCTCAAGTCAGAAAACAAACGTGGGATTTTTTCAGTGTCGGAAAATCCTTCGCTCGTGGCTAAGGCGGGTACAGCGGCACGCCTGAGAGTCAACGTTGGAAATTTTTAGACTACGAGGACCATGGCGAGGTCAGTTAAGAACAATCTTAAATGTCCATCCTGTTTGGACATCTTCAAAGATCCCGTCATGCTGAAGTGTAGTCACAGCTTCTGTCGTGCGTGTGTGGAACGGTGGTGGGAGCAGAAAGGACATCCAACGTGTCCACTCTGTAGGACGGAGTTTAATTCCATGGATCTGCCTTTGAACTTGGTCTTGAAGAATGTGTGCGAGGCTTTTTCGCAAGCTTCAGTAAAGACCGAGGACAGCTGCGGTTTACACGATGCGAAACTGAACCTTTTAAGTTTGGACCACCAGGAGCTTGTGTGCCACCAAACCCACGACGGCAACAAGTTTCGTCCTCTTGTTGTTCAAGGGCAAAGAGAGGAACTTCAGCAAGGCCTGCAGAAGGCAAAGGAAAGGCTAAAAGATTACGAGAAAATGAGAGACAACTGCGATGAGCAAGCCGCGTACATCAAGGTCCAGAGGAAGCAGGTGGAATGGAAGATTAAGAAGGATTTTGAGGAGCTTCATCGTTTCTTGCGGGTTGAGGAGGGGGTCAGGGTGTCTGCCGCGAGGGAGGAAGAGCAGAGGAAGACTCGGAGGATGAAGGAGAACATTGAGGCTCTCAGAAGAGACATGGCCGCTCTCTCGTGCGTCATCAGAAACGCGGAGGAGCAGCTGACCTCCGACCCGGTTTCCTTCACGAAGAACTTCCAGACCACGATGAGCAGAATCCAGAAGTTGCCCGACAAGCCGGAGCTGCTCCCGGGAGCTCTACTGGACGAAGCCAAACATGTTGGGAACCTCAAGTTTAGCGTGTGGGAACGAATGAAGGAGACGTTCTCCTACACTCCCGTCATTCTGGACCCCAACACGGCCGGCCCGGCACTCAGACTGTCTGAAGATCTGACCAGCGTGAGTTATGAAAAAAGACAGCAGCGTCCAAACAATCCCGAGAGGTCCAAGTCCAACAGAGTCCTCGGTTCTGCTTTGTCCTCGGGAACCCACGCGTGGGATGTCGAGGTGGGAGACAACACCTGCTGGGTACTGGGGATTGCGTGGAGCGACCCGTTTCTGCCGGGCGACTGGAACGCGTTCCGAATTGCATTTGATGATGATAAATACACAAAGTCTTCCTCCCCGTTCGGATCCTGGAATCCGCCGGTGAAGCTGCGGAGGATCCGAGTTCAAGTGGACACAAACGAAAGACGCGTTTTATTCTCTGAATCTCTTACAAACACTCACTTGTTTAGAACGGACCCTTCCTATTGGCCGCGTTTGTCCGACGACATCAAAATGCTTCCTTTTTTTCAGACAAGGGATAAAATCCCCCTGCAAATCATTCCACTTGCCCATCGTGTTACGACTCTAATGAATCAAAATGATTGATGGTGAATGTGTAATGCAAAATTGTGCTCCACTAAAATGTAATAAATTGTCAATGGGGTATTTGTTTTTGCAGTTTGTTCAAATAAATGTTCAGTTGCCTCTTGCAATATATATTCATTTAAATGTTCTCATTCAATCCTTATTTAAATGCTTATTTTATTAAATTTTTACTTCTCTTTTTCTTTCATAACATACGAAACTGCTATATCTTACATTTTCTGATTTTATTTTTCATAAATTTCAGTATGGTATATAACAAATATTTCAATGTATATAAAAAAATATAAACATGCCATTTGCAATTCCAGATGAACCCGCAAGAGGGCAGCAGGTCTAAATTGCCACGACTATAAACTTCAACGATCTTTTCCTGTGACGTTTATATCGCTGTCAAAAAGACGTATCGCCATCAGTACGAGTAGGACTCACGCGAGACACATTTTCAGACTCATTTTCAGTTTTTGCATAAATCTCTCCTTTCGCGAAACTCTTCTTTGGATTGGTGGATCTAAGACTTTGGAGTTGAGTTGAATATGCAAATTTAGATTACGTCACGCCAAGGTACCAGGCAAAGTGAGTCCGTCTGCGAGTTTTATGGGTCCGCCCCCTGGTGGCGTCACTTCCGTTAATTAGCGTCAACGTGGTAGCACATTTTGTTTGTTGTTTGTATTTTATTTCAGTTTTTAATTTGCCTCCATGTCCGTCTCTTTTTTTTGCCGCCTTTTACTTTTAATGTGTGTTAAGGGCCGTTTAGTGTGTGTTTTTTGCTTCTATTTCATTTTGTGGTTGCATCTTTTTTGGTTGCGTTTTTTTTAATGTTTGCATTTGTTTATTTGACTCATTTCTGTGTTCATAGCCTTCTCCCAAAAAAAAACCTTTGCTGGCAATTTTTATTGAAGAATTCTGATACATTCTAACAAGAACAAAATAGATATATCGTGGTTAAGGCCTGTTCTGCCCATCTAAGTCGCACACTTGGACTTGTTGATGGTGTTTTGAGCAGACCTAGAGCCCAAGGACACTTTACAAGTGTACGAGGCGTCTGCGTTCCACTCGGACGTTTCCACGCTCAGATAGCTGCTGATTTTGTAGGTGCCGTCTCCCAGTCGCACGGAAGGAGCGGTGGACACCCCGCCGCTGACCGGAAGGCCGCCAGCCATCCAGGTGACATCTGCAAACGGGGACGATTGAGTGGCTACGCAGACCAAGGTGGCCTCTTCGGACTGGAGTTGGACGCCGGTCGGCGGGAAGACGGTCACCACAGGAAGAGCCAGGTCAGAGTCTAGAGAGATGACGTGTTAGCGACCTGCAAGTACTAAAATACACAATTTTGTACCATAATGCAAATACACCCAAGCCCCCGACCCACAGTTTGAGAACCCGAGCTTAAACCAACAAAAGACTGGCATCAATTAAAGCGGTTTCCATTGACAATATCTCAACGTGACGTTCGCTGACCAAATCATGCTGAGAAAAATTTCTGATCCAATTTTTTGATATAAAAATTTCACAGAATACATTTAATGCGAGTATACGTAGCTAGAAAATGATGTTATTGTGTTTGGAAAAAAAAATCCATGGTAAAGAAGAAAAATTAAAGAAATGAAACATGAAAAAAAATTATGACTATACAATATATGGGCATATAAGTAATCAGTGTTGGTATGCATAGCAAATGCAAATCCGTCTGCACAAAAAAAAACATGTCACATACACATGAGTAATTAATGGATCATGCTTAGCAAACACAGACAGAAAATTAGCATTCATGTAGCCATACAATCGTTAGCTTATCACACTAATAACATAAACCATTTTAACGGGCTGCCTAATATAAACACAAATGAAAAATTTTTTTAAAAATAAATGAAAAATTACAAACATCATTTCTAGCTGAGAGAAAAAAAAAAACTTTAAAAAACGGGACATTCCTGTTAAAATGTCGCCCACAAGTGTTGAATTCAAAGTACTTACTTGTCACAAGCAGCTTGGTGCCACCTCCGAATACCACAGTGATTTTGTTTGTGCTCGCGGCCGTACAAAAACGTACAAGACTCAAGAAGATTCGTCAGCATACATTGTGGGCCCTTTCCTGACATTCGCTTTAAATCCCAAACACGGATGGATTTGAAAATTCAGTCCTCATTGATTATGGTGGTGAAAGTCCAGGACAGTGTGAGCATCGTGAAGGTCACCCTTGGAGAAACAACACGGCCAATTAGAAGCATCAAAGCACAGAATCTGAATCTCAACTGAAATTGGATCTGGAAGGAACAAACACTTTTTGAAAAGAATTTTCAGTTAACGTCCATTAGGAAGTCTACAAATATAATTGCAAAACGGCTGTGGTCTGATGAGTCCACATGTCAAAAACACTTTGGGAAATCATGGACTTTTTTTTGTTTGTATTGTATGTTTCTTGGACTGTTCAAGCTCCTTGGGGCAAAATGTCATACTTTGTACTTTGTGCCGGTGTTATTATAATAATAAAGTATATCTATCCATCTATCGAGGACGGGGATGCAAAATCGACAGCTCCAGTCCAGGTCAAAGCATCCAAAAATACACACCTTGTTTGTAGGGTCGGACGCAGAGTGCTTCGAGTGGACACAAAGCAGAAGAAAGAAGTTTCTGTCACTGTGTAAATCACTGTGATACCACTTCACTAGCAGAGGCGTCCCACGTGCTGCAATAATACTCAGCAGAATCTCCTGCCTGTGCCTGTTTGATGATTAACTGATAATCTACACTGGAGGACGTTTTTGCGTCAAAACGACTGGAGGAGAATCCTGCTCCAAAGCTAGGTGAAGAGTGCGTACGGTAATAATATAGAATAAACTGAGGAGCGTCTCCGGGGATCTGTTTATAAAAACTGACGCGAAAGCTATCATCCCTTTGAATGTTGCAGTTGAGAACAACCTGATGTCCTACTGGAGCTGTCAGGACCGCCGGCGTCTGCGTCACCACCTTGGCCGCATCGCCATCTGCCAACAGACAAAAAAACAACTGTCACCTGAGTCCAACATTCGGAGGAGAATTAGCAGAGAGTCTCACAAGTCAGAGCGCCCGTGAGAAGGAAGATCAACCCCAGCATGGTGTCAGCATGGCGCTGGATCCATGGAGCCAGAAGCTTTTAAAGGAGCCGCGGAGGAAGTACGAGGGTGGTGAAGGGGCGGGTTGGTCGTCACACGTCACTGATTATTGCGCCGTCGTTTCATTATATCCGTCCCTTGTCTTCCATTTGTCCTTTGGAATCCCAAGGCGTTTCTAGACCTTATCTTGCCACCTTGAGGATTGAATCAACAACAACAACAAAAATGGTGGCCACATTTAACTCATTGAATCCCAAAGACGTATTTTTACGTTTTTTTTTTTTTTTTTTAAAGAGTCTGGACAGGGTTTAAAAACGGCTGGTATTGATTGAATTCAATGCAAAAATAATCAATTACATGCTAGGTAATAGACTACTTTTGGTAATTAACCCAATCCCATTTGTTTTTAAAGAACCTACAAATTAAATCACAGGTACTTAGTACTTGTATGTGTACTATATTTTAATACATGATATCAGACACTCCGAATGACTATTATTATGACATTTGCGAGAAGTGAAACTTGACCGCTTTATTTGCATAAAGTTAGCGAGAAAAAAAATGGCTGCAGGTGCATCCTGGCATGCCAATGAGTCCACGCTTCGTTAGCAGAGCACGAAGACTGGCTTTCACTTGCATTTCTCTGACTCATATCGTCTCTTTCATGTCCCTGAAAGCCAAATCAAACTTTGTTCATTTTTCACATCTCAAAATTAACTTAAAAAAAGTAATCAAAGAAACATTTAATTCGTTATTATGTATTCAAACATGTCATTATTTACACTTTTAATGAATGAAATGTGTAATGAATGAAGTATGTATTTAATTAATGAGCTTTTCAATTAACTAATGACTCATTTATTTGATTAACTTATTTGTATAATTAATTAAACGTTAATTTAATTAATGACACTTTTATTCAATATTTACCTACATTTTACCTCCATAGGTATCTTTGTTGACCAGCGTAGAGCACATGCCTAATGCAGTTTTCACCTTAAGCCACAAGAGGGAGCCACCAGATACCTCCGCCCCCGTGAAAAGGTTCCAAAAGACCCATTTGTGGATTTATTACCCCCCCCCCCCCCATACACACACGCTTTTGTACAAAGTGATATTTTGCGATTTACGGCCCGGCCTGGTCCTACTCACCGCGAATAGAAGGGGAAGTAGACTAATTTGCCACCTCTATCATCAATTACAACCGCAAACCACATATGTGTCAGTATAAAAGTTGATTGATGTCAATGAAGTTTACTCAACTTCCACAATGTGATTGCATTACGTTCCGCAAGCAGTTCGGTTGACACCAAAAGAACCACAGGCTGTGTTTTTTTTTTTACTATCAATCCTCAACATCTAACTCGGCCTGGCCTACGTCCAGAAATTTGCGCATGCGCCTGAAGGCGGGTATTTCATGGTGATGTGCACTTCACGATTAGAGCTCCAACTCGTACTTAAATAATCGTGTATTTTCATCGCACGTTTGTCGTGAAACCAAGCACTCGTTGTACCATCGACATTTCTATTGATGACTCACTTACACACGCGGGAGTCATATAATCAACGCTTTTCTGTCCCGACGTCTTTCAGCATCCTATTTCGAACGATAACGCTCATTTCTGATTTTCATTGAAGGCAGCACAAGACAACCAACTGCCCTCTTTAAAATTCACCTCTCACGGACACTCCCTGCCAAGCGAAATGGACGAATATTTTCGTGCCCACGCGTTAATCTGCAGCCAACGTGATCTTTTGGAGAAACCGGGGCTGACATGACATCACCGGGAAGAGAAGGAAAACCTCCCCGGCATCCACCGTCCGGGTCGCCGGCGGTGTGGACTGCGAGTCGCTACGCGGTTTTGGTCACACTGTGCGTGATATGTTACAGCAACTCTCTTCATGGCGAGTTGGTGCACGACGATGTTTGGGCGATTATCAACAACCCCGACGTGCGACCGAGCTCCAGTCTCCGAAACATCTTCAGCAACGATTTTTGGGGCAAAAGGATGTCGGATAATTCGAGCCACAAATCCTACAGACCGTTTTGCATTCTCACGTTTAAGTAAGTTCTCACTCTTTCATTTGCATTAGAGGCCATCTGAGTAGTATCGACACTCGTTTTCCCAGAAGTGTTGAACGCAGCATTGCATGAAGTCAAGACGCTCAGTATGACGTCACGCCGCACTGTGGGGTGGAGGGTGTTATTCGAGACAGCAGTGTTTGGAGTAATGCATTATAGAAGTCATGCAATCACTGTGATGCATTACTTTTTGCTGTAACGCGATAGTGTTTGGCATTACACACAAAAAAGTAATATTTTATTCGGTATAAATGACAGTAACACTGGAAAATGCGCAGCTGTGAATTGAAAGTCATTTCGGGCCATAAAGCATCATCCACATCATAAAGCTGAGAAGCTACCAAGACGTGCAAAACGTATCTGGTCAACAGCTGCTAAACACATTAAGAGGTCAAGATTTTCACACCGTTAACACTTGAAAATGTACAGCTGTGAACTGAAACTCGTTTCAGGTCATAGGGCATCATCCACGTTCAAAAACTTACAGAGAAAATACGATGCCTACTTAATAGGTCTAAATTATAAATATTTATGTTTCGATTTCGTGAAACAAAATCTTCATAATGTCAATGACGTGAACATTTTTCATGGACACTAAATGATGTGGTGAATGCCAAACTTTTGACTGGTACTGTAAATTTCAAATATGTTTCATCCCTGAAAATGACATTTCCTCCCTATCTTTCTCAGGTTAAATATCCTTCTGGGTGGCATGACACCTCTGTACTTCCACATCGTCAATGTGTGCCTGCACTGTGCTGTAACCTGCATGCTGATGCACACGTGTGAACGGTGTGTGTTTGAAGAATCACACCTGGCCTTCGTCACATCCGTCCTGTTTGCGGTGCACCCTGTCCATACCGAAGCTGTGAGTTCACCACAAATAGAAACTACGATTTGATTCGATGTGGAATCGCTCAATTTGAGAGGGTGTGATGCAATGGAAACACATTCAAATGAAAATGGCATCAAACACACTAATAGGTCAATCATTTCAATCTATTAACTTTTGAAAATGCACGGCTGTTAACTGAAAAACATTCCAGGTCATAAAGCATCATCCACATCATAAAGCTGACTGTGTAAAGCTGTTATCTGGGCAAAAGGTGTCCATTTACAAAGCATCTTCTCTTTTGAATTCCACAAAATTTGACTGGTATTTTTGAACTTCACAGTATATGTATTTATTTGTTCTTTTTTTTGTATACAAACAATAACTTAGCTATATCACACAAGAAGGGCTGATATACTCATCAATCTTTTTGCAACGGAATCAATCACTGATATGGTTTTCAATGCAAATCGTTTGCTAACATATACCTGGCAAAAAGGAAAATGCTAACAAGCTAAATGCCTACAAGGCAGCGCTATATAACATGTTGAAGATAGCAACTAACATTAGCTAGTGTGTTATCCACAATAACAAACAAACTCATTTTGGGCATATTATCATAAATGTCAACATTCTTACTAAGAAAGTACGAAAGTCGTGGGCCAGATTTCGGAGAGAAACAGAACAAGGTGTGTCATTGTCTTACCGTCCTTCCTCACTTCAAAATGTCATATCAACAGCGGCCAGAGGTGGCGCCAAAAAACAAAGACCAAGCCAAACAAAGCACAAATGAATGAACTGTTAAAGGATGAAATAAATCGGTTCCGTAACATCATTATTTCGGGTGCGGCCCAAGCGGCCCGGTACCAGGTGATCCGCGGATCGGTACCGGGCAGCAAACCAGTGGTTGGGGACCTCTGCTCGTAAGGTTTACTCAATTATTAAAATCAATCGATTAACTTGATAAGCTTTTAGTTGTGATTCATTTTATTTTCAAGACAACTTTAAGGAAAAAATGGAACATTCAACACATCTTATGCATGAATTGAGGGTTTATTTTGAAATCTTGTGTTTCTTGTCTTGTAGGTGTCTGGTATAGTGGGAAGGGCTGATCTATTAGCTTGTCTGCTCTTCTTGCTAGCATTCCTTTCCTATATAAGGTAAGTTGAAGTTGCATTCAGGAGGGACAACAGGACGGCATATTGAAAGTCAACATGTTTTGACAATCTCTGCCTAACTCAATTTTAATGCCATAGCGGGACCTCTTCCAATGCTGTTATCTGAACAATATTATTTAGAAGCTGTCGCTGATCTGTTTGCAGTTTTAGAAGTTTGCCACGCCCCTCTTTTGACAGGCACTGTAAACAGGTGGACATTAGCCGTGTCTACTGCGGTGGTTTCTTAGGAATAATACTAAAGGTACAAAATGGGGCCAGAAAGTGACGATTTGCTGTTTGTCGTTTTCTCAGGAGCGTCGGCGCGAACGCATCCGAGGATTCAACGCCCTCGACAGTGTCGGCGGTGTCTCTGCTCATCAGTTTACTGCTGGGCACCTGCGCCATGTTGGTGAAGGAGACGGGCATCACCGTGTTTGGGGTTTGCATGTTTTACGACGCCCTAGTTCTCTGTGGCAAGCCCCTCTTCAGGTAATTGCCCACTCGCTAAAGTTAATGTAAGTCAGATGTTCGCGGGTTCGCTCTCATACTTTCAAATCTCGGCGCCATATCGGGTCGAGATCTGGGATCTCCAACTTGCTGTCCGGATGAATGACCACACACCTTGTAAATTAAAAAAATGAATCCTTTTTTAACCCGCCAAAAATCCTCAAAATTACAGTATAGGTTGTCCACAAACAATTGGGGGAAAGAGGGGAAAAATATTGTCATAAATGACATCTGGCGTTCCGTTTTTTTTCCCCAGTCACCTGCCTGGATCTGGCGTTCGACAACTTCTCCAAATATGGAAACCCTTCATCAAACGAGCCTGTGTTGTCTTTAGCTACGTGAGTATTCGATATTACATTATTTTTGCAGCTGTGCATAGCTGATGTGTATGGAGGCCGCGCCCTTTAATTTTTTTTCCCCTTTTTAGGTATTGGCCATCGTGTCAATCAGATTGTGGTTAATGGGAGGTTCTATGCCTCTTTTCTCCGAACAGGACAATCCCGCATCCTTTGCACCGCACTTGCTTACCAGGTGAGTGGTCCACACACTCAGGGATCATTCAATTCTATTTTGTAAACGTTCTCTTTGGTCGTATCTGTCTATGCATGCAAAGAAACACCAAATGTTGCGCTGAAACAAATTAGCTCATGCGGTGTGGTTGTTGGAAATTTTGTGGTGTGTTTTCCACATCATACGGTGCTCTATATGATTTGGCGCAGTCTCAATTACGGGGTCTATTTCTGGATTTAATCCTTACATAGCGCGCACAATGTTCAAAGATACATGCTCAAAGAAAGCGAACATATACAACTTACACCGTAGAACTAACAAACATAAAATCGACATTAGCTACAGCTAACGTTGTACATATTTACAAAAAACACTGTCGCGTCTGCTGTTAGCGTTTTTAGTACGTTGTTAGCATTTTAGCAATGACATCACTCAGGAAGCACTTTGCATGACCCCAAACTAAACTTAGGTGAACTAACATGGTTAAAATGATCCAAAAAAAAATATTATTGCGCCTGTGGAGTTGTAAATGATTCCTGGATCACTGGAAATGTCAAATAAAAACTTAATATCGCTCAACTGCTACAGTTTGGATGATTAAAATTTTTGGGAGCATTTTTTATTATTCTTTCCATGATATATTTTAAATATTCATCGCTAATGTAATACTAATATGTATTTGTTACTGTTTTTGATCATTTTTTATAGTATAATCATTTTCATTGAAAGGTTTTAGGAGCATTTTGGGGGGCTTGGGGATTATTTTCTTCCATCCATTCCTTGTGTTTCCAGAATTTTGACCTACTCCTACTTGCTGTATTTCAACACATGGCTGCTGCTCGCCCCCGCCGTGCTGTGCTACGACTGGCAAGTGGGTAGCATCCCTCTTGTCGAGTCGCCGAGTGACGTTCGCAATATCGCCACCGTGCTACTAGCTGCGGTGACGGTTGCCCTCTGTCTGCATTGTATCCATACATTACAGGTAAATAATTGTGAATTTCTTTCGACAGTACGCCTCATTCTGATTTGCCGATTGCAAACAAATTGTTGGAATTAGCCACAGTGTGTTTTCGCGATGATATTTTGTCCCCGGCGTTTTATGTGGCGTGTTTTAAAAGGCCCGCAAATTCAACTTAGACGCATCATTCTGCCGCTTTGAATTTTCTTCGCATTTATTTGACTTTTGTGAGTTGTAATTGGATAATAGATGTCCGCTCTGTTTTTATTCCAGAGACAAAAGCGTAAGGAGGTGTTGATGGGACTGTTGTTTCTGGTGTTTCCTTTCATTCCTGCGAGTAACCTTTTCTTCAGGGTGGGGTTCGTTGTGGCCGAAAGAGTTCTTTACATGCCAAGGTGAGTCGCTTGGAGTATTATACTCCAAAACTCGAAACGCTCAGCTTGCATTTTTGTGATTTCTTGATTTTGAAATCTGCAACGTTTTGATTGCAGCATGGGTTACTGCATCCTGGTGGTCCATGGCCTGAGTCGTCTCTTTTCATTGGTCGGCCGTTTTGGCACCACAGTCCTTAGTGCCTCCATGCTATTGCTGCTTCTGCTTTTCTCCTGGAAGACGGTTCAGCAGAACAAAGTCTGGCTGTCCAGGGAGGCGCTCTTTAGGTGAGTTTTTCTTACAGACCCTGGAACACAGTACGCCCAATGTCCCGTTTTTTTTTTTTTTAATTTAACAATAGTCATCGATGAGTGAGTTCACACATTCTATGCGGTTTTGACCTTGTTTCAGTTCTGGCATCTGGACTCTGCCTCACAATGCCAAAGTCCACTACAACTACGCAAACTTTCTCAAGGACAGCGCTCGACACCAAGAAGCCATTTATCACTATACTATTGCCCTCAGGTCTGACTCTTAACTTTTGTGTGCTTACTGTACTGGTGAGAGGCATTGAGTGGAACAAACCATTTTTGAAGTGTGTGGGGTGTAAAATGGATAATGGTGGGAACTTGGTAAATATTTAGAATCCCCAAAATACATGCGATGAGTGCATTGGTTTCTTGAAAGCATTCACTTCCCAGGCATCTCAGAATGCTCTGATTAACTACGTGCAAGCGATTTATTCATTCGAATCATATTTAAAAAGCAAAATAACACAAAGACCTCTTAATACTGAGTTTTAGACATTGCGTTTTTATTGCGCAAAATTATATACACTAAGATTTTCCGTTCTAGATTTTTTCATCTGTTTCAAATTACTTCGGACTTGTGTTTAACAACATAATTTCTCCTGAAAATGACTTTAATTTTCAGGTTGTACCCCCGCCATGCCAGCGCTCTGAACAATCTCGGCACTCTGACGCACAATCCAGAGGAAGCTGAGCGTTACTACAGGAAAGCACTGGACATCAATCCTCAACATAATCGAGCACTTTTCAACCTGGGAAACCTCCTCAAGTCAGTCACACTGAAAATAAAAAATAATGTAATGTAAAAAGTTTTGTAAAAACTTTTCTGTGATACAGTAAAATAAATTAAATAAATAAATAAATATAAACTTAATTTGTATTAATTAGTAGAGCTGTACACAAAAATAAGTCAATAAATTCATTGTTAATAAATATTTAACCACCAAAAAATAATCGACATAAAGTGTCAGACCTGTTTTCAAAAAAAATTATAAAAAAAAATATTTGCTCACTTGACAGGTAACGAGAGGTGGCACGTGACAAGTTGGTTCGAACAATTCTAGTATGAACATAAGATTTGTTTCATAATCTTTATTTTGCTGAAACATTTAATGAATTCAATAATTATTTTTAAAGGATTTTTGCATGTTTATTTGTTTTATTTAAAATCTCCAGTAGCCTCCGGAATTTCGTAACGATGTGGAAGCGGATGCTCTTATTTAGGTCACAGGGCAAGGAGAAAGAGGCGGAGATACTGCTGCGGGACTCCATTAACTACGGTCCACATTTTGCCGATGCCTATTCCAGTCTAGCCTCACTCTATGCTGATCAGGTAAATAAATTTGATTCTGCAAAAAAAAAAAAATCTGTTTTCTTGCTGCTTTTTTTCCTCCTCCTGTAAAATATCTTCATTCCATGACGTAAGAGATATGCCTGTGTCGATCTGCATTTCTTTTTTGCAGAAACGCCATACCGAAGCCCATGAAATATATTTAAAAGGTATCGAGAATTGTCCTGATAGCTCAGACCTGCATAATAACTACGGAGTGTTCCTAGTGGATACGGGTAAGGTAAAAAAAAAAAAGGAAATAAAAATAACAGGCGCTTCCGACTGACGCTTCCTAAAACACAGGAAAGGAGGAGCTGGCCGTTGTTCACTACCAGCAGGCGATTCAACTCAAACCGGCTCACTATGTCGCCATGGTGAACCTTGGCCGCCTTCTCCGTTCTTCCAATTTGAACAAAGAGGCGGAGTCCTGGTATAAAAGGTAGCTGGATTGATTTTCAGTTTTTTTGTCGGATGGATTGTGCCAAGTTATTTGGAAACCCAGAACAAAATCATCCTATTCTCAGAGGTTGATTATTTTAAAGATAAAAAGTCCACTATCCACTAGTAAATAGACCAGGCAATGTACTGTTGTGTTGGTGCAGTATTCTAGAAAATATGTTAGTGGTGCTCTTATTTCTAAACGTGCAGGTATGTTCAGTCTGTGTTGATCGATATTTGCTATAACATGAAGAGAAAACTGTCTTAAATAAATACAAAAACATGAAAAACAACCAAAATGTTACAATGTGACCAAAATAAGTTAGTGGTTACATTTTTTTGGCGCGGTTTACAGTCATTTACGAAAACTTGGGAAATGCTGAACGCGCCTTTGGAATGAAAGATCAACTTTCAGCCGTCACGTCGAATGCAAATATTTAGTAAGGTGGTGTACTGTACCAAACTGAAACGCTCAGCAGTAAGCATGAACTTTGACCTTTTCCTGCAGAGCACTTCAAGTGACAAGGAAGGTGGAGATCCTTTCCCCACTTGGGGCTCTGTACTACAACACCGGCCGCTACGATGAAGCCCTGCAAGTTTACAGAGAAGCTGTTAGCTTACAACCAGAGAACACTGACATTTGGCTAGCGCTGGTTAGCATACGCTAACAAATTCCAACAAATTGCCATGTGTTTCCCTATTTTTTTGTATCGTGGAATATTGACATAATGTTACTCCGTTTTTTTTTTGTTTTTTTTTTTTCAATCAGGCTCAGGTGTTAGCCATGGCCGGCCACACAAAAGAGGCAGAAAAAATGACCCGGGACATTATTTCCAGAGTGAAGAAATGCATTGAATGTTACCGCCTTTTGTCTTCCATATACAGCAAGCATGGCAACCATACAGAGGTGTGTACTGTAAAATGTTCAATTATTGAACTGGCAGTAATGCACGACTAAAGTAATCTAATTACTCGAATGCATTACTTTTTGTCGTAATGTAAGGCAAAAAAGTACTGTTCTCTCCTGACTGGCCAGTCAATCTGTCAATCAGCTCAAAGGGTGCTCCTACAAGACTCGGAAAATTTCCTGTTGTGCACGATTAAGGCGATGCAACGCCGATTTTATTTTGAGCATGTATGTTTACTTAAGTTTAGTTTAAGGTCATGCCACTGGATTAGTAATAAGCTATATTTCGAATGCCAAATCCATATTTCCAGCTATTAGTGAGGAAAATGTAAAAGTAAATACAAATATTGTTATAAGGTAACTAATTACTTTGGAATGACAGTAATAAGAAATAAATAATGCATTTCGTAATGCAGTAAAGTCCCGTTACTTTAGGTTGTTTGTGGTCGATTGTTTTCATCCAAGTATTTACCATGGTAACTGTATGTATGACTCTCCTTTTACCGTCATTTCCAGTGAATAAAAAGCGATTTTTGTCACACTTTTAAATGTCGACCAATACCTAGAGGTTGTCAAGGTTTATTGTTCTGCACTATGTTGACGATGTCATTTCTTGCTTCTACTTTACGTTCTGGCTCAGGCGCTAGAAGCTCTGAATAGCGCTCTACAGCAAAATCCCAATGATCTCACCGTGAAAGCAGAGTTGTATTTCTCCAAAGGAAACCAGCTACGAGAGATGAACCAATTGGACCTCGCTTTTGAGGTACTCTTCATGCCTTTTATTGAATGTTCTTGAAATGACCATGACGTTCCTCGCTAGAGTTACAAACTGGCTGTGGACCTCAAACCTGATCAGTCACAAGCCTGGATGAACATGGGAGGGATTCAACATATTAAGGTATGAAAATATGGATACAAGTTAGAAATACGGGTATAAATGTTCCCCTTGTTTAAAAAAATCTCTGCAAAAAGGAGGTTGATTTATTTTGAATTTTGTTTTCATTTGCGTATGATTTTTCTGTATGCTTTTTTTTGTCATGTATTATGTATTTTCTTGAAACTGTTTTTCTTTTGTATGTTTTTTCATTGACTGTATTTTTGTTTCTTCTCTGTTCATTATGTACACATTTTGTCCATTGTGAATGTTTTTTTTTTCCATTTATTTATGCATTTTTTTGTTTGTTATTTGTATTATTTGATATATATTTTATCTTTAAATACATATTTTGTCCATTGTGAATGTTTTTTTCATTTATTTATGCATTTTTTGTTTGTTATTTGTATTATTTGATATATATTTGATCTATAAATACACATTTTGTCCATTGTGAATGTTTTTTTTTCCATTTATTTATGCATTTTTTGTTTGTTATTTGTATTATTTGATATATATTTTAGCTTTAAATACACATTTTGTCCATTGTGAATGTTTTTTTCATTTATTTATGCATTTTTTGTTTGTTATTTGTATTATTTGATATATATTTTAGCTTTAAATACACATTTTGTCCATTGTGAATGTTTTTTTTCATTTATTTATGCATTTTTTGTTTTGTTATTTGTATTATTTGATATATATTTGATCTATAAATACACATATTGTCCATTGTGAATTTTTTTTTCATTTATTTATGCATTTTTTGTTTGTTATTTGTATTTTTTTATATATATTTTATCTTTAAATACACATTTTGTCCATTGTGAATGTTTTTTTTTTCATTTATTTATGCATTTTTTGTTTGTTATTTGTATTATTTGATATATATTTTATCTTTAAATACAGTGTGTAAATATATAATATGTGTCTTTGTGTGTGTGTGTTCCTATTTGTGCAGGGCGACTACGCATCAGCTCGGATGTACTACCAGAGGGCGTTGAGTCTCAATCCCGGTTCGAAACTTCTGAAGGAAAACCTGGAGAAGCTGGATCGGCTCGAGAGGAGGGTGACAGGGGCGGCGTAGTCGTTGGATGACGCTTCGCGCGACCCACAGATGTGGCGATGACGCGCAATGGTAGGAATTATGTCATGGACTCGAGAAGAACGGTTGAGCCGCAATTCTGAAGCATTTTAAGTGTGGATTATCTTGGAAACGGCAGGGCACTGTCGCTATCGTCCACGCTATATGAGCAATACCAAAACAACATTTTTGCTACTGTTCTGTTTTGATCACGTTATTTAGAGTTCTCTTTTATCCTGTTATGTTTTTTGCGTCGACCAATCAGCTCTGTCCAGGCACTCTAGATGTTTCTCTTATTTTTTTACCTTCAATAGAAGAATAACAACTATGTTGTTCCTGTGTGTATATTGATGTTTTTGAGTTTGCATTTCTTTATCTTCATACTTAACCCTTGAGCAGTATTTTTTTCCCAATCCTTTGTGTGTAGATCAATGCATTTCACATCAAAGGGAAAGCATTAAAAAGCACTAAGGGGACTGAAATTCCACCCAGATGGTGACAAGATTTGTTTGAGAGAGAAGTTTTGAAATCATGGAGGATACCGGCCCTCAAGGACTGGAGTTTGACACCTGTGCTCTAAAAAGACTGATGTATTTGATCCCAGTTTGAACAAGCAAAATTTCAAAATAAAACACTTGAGAGTCAAATATTCAAATGATATTTCCATTTCAAATGTTACCTTATTTGAAATGGAACTATTATATATAGTATATACATAAAGAGGAAAATGTACTCAATGAATTTACTGTGTGGTAAGACCCATTTTGCACTGAATATTTGTCATATTTAAAATCTAATCGTGTAATCTTTATAAATTGCAATTCTATATCATTATAAAGTCTTTTAAAGTCAATTATTTTGATTGTTATTATGATATGAAAAAACTTATGCTCACCAGCATTGCAAAGGTAACGGTAGTACAGTGTGTGTGTGTGTGTGTGTGTGTGTGTGTGTGTGTGTGTGTGTGTGTGTGTGTGTGTGTACATATATGAAATGACATGCGTTCTCTTAAATATGTTCATACAGCTACCAGTGTACTGTGTACTGTATTGCCGTTATTGTGTAGATAAATATGAAAGTAAATAATAATCCGATTCAAATGTTTTTTTGTGGTTGTTTTTGGTGTATATTTGATTCTCAAATTTATGAGTGGGTGTTTAATGCAGCGACGTAACTTTGTCTTTTTACTCTATTTTTGTTGATATACGTAATCCGTTTATGAGCTTTATCGGGGGATGTAACACATCCAATATGGCAGACGCGCACACGCATCACAGTGACAACCCACGATGAAGAAAAATAGGACGAAGAAAACGACACGTAGAAGAAGAATTCTAATCCACGTCACTTGCGGAAGTCAACATGAATACCATGTCTCACGACAGAAATGCGACCACAAATTCATCATTAAAAGACGGTAAATTCTCATTAAGTAATTGCAGTGTAACCAACACGTGTTAAGAAAACATATTCCGAGCCTAATTTCAGAATATTTTGCAGACTTTTTTAATAACGATCGCGTTTCTCCTTTTTGTAGACTTCTATACAGATTTCCTGGCTACAGATTTCGATGTGAAGATTTATACTGCTCAAGCGATCCATCATGCTGTCATTGCTGAACAGTTGGCGAAGCTCGCACAAGGAATAAGCCAACTCGATAAAGAGCTGCACAGCCAGGCATGAACACCGTACACTGCACCGACCCACTCCTCCCTTAAACCGCCACTAGACGTAATAAATAAAATAAAAATAAAAGCATTTACTGTAAATTATTATAAGAATTATTAATAGGAATAATTACAAATTATTATATAGAATTAAAAATATTGAATGTTTTATGTCAAATGTAATAAACTGGTTTTAGGTAAATATTTAGTTAAATGTCAAGTCATCCAATATAAATCAATTGAAATTTTTGGAATAGAAAATGAGGATTTGTGGGAAAATAGTGAATATCAGGAATAAGAAAAATACACGCAGTCGTCACGTGAACATGTAGAATATTACCAGATTATCCACGGGCTGGTGCCAGGTCGTGGACTGGAATCGGTTATGATCTGTTATGTTTAATGGTTTTTCAACTGTTTGTGTTTTCAAATGTTCCACAAAGATAGTTGTCACGTGATTTGTTATTGAAAATTCCATGCCATTGTTTTTTTTTTTTTTTTTTTTTTTGTGCATTCCAGGTGGTAGCCAGACACGAGGATTTATTGGCCCAGGCAACCGGGATAGAGTCTCTTGAAGGTACAATAGTTTATATGAACTAAACTTAAAAAAACAAAAAAAACAATCATTTTTTTTGTAAAGTAGAAATAATTGAGTCCAAAAAGCACAGGTCAGCATTTAGTATTATGTTATTGTTTAAGAACTGTAATTAAAAAAAAGTGAACTGTCTGTTATTCTGTTAATATGCGGATCCGAACAGATATAGCATCCTTATTTGATGTTACAACAAAATATAAAAGATGCAAACTATGTAATGCGCCAAATTTGACTAAAAGATGCATTCCATAAAGTCATAAATGGTTATATTTTACATCTTTGTCTTCAGGGGTCCTCCAGATGATGCAGACGAGAATCAGCGCTCTACAAGCAGCTGTTGACAGGTTAAAATGATGGCATTTAATATCTCTAAGGTTTTAGTTGGCCTGGTAATACACTGTGATGATAAAGGGTTTCCTTGTTGTTTCATCTTTTCTATTTTTAGGATCAATGCCAAAATAGTTGACCCATACAACAAGATCGTGGCCAGGATCACTCAGCTGAGTAGATTGCAGGCAAGTACAAAGATTGACAATTTTAACATGGTTTCTTCTGATCAAAGCATCCATTTGGCTTTGGTCACCGCAGGTGTGATATTTACCGTATTTCTCAGAGTACAAGACTCAAAATCAATACAATATTTCCATAGTGGCTTCTTCCATCTCTCTTTGTTTAAATGATTGATTAATTTAGTGAGCATATAAACAAATTGCACATAATTCATATATAACAGCATACATTCACATAAGTTATGTGGTTAAAAGTCAATATAAAAGTCATAATCTTAGAATTACGGGAACCAAGTGTCTTTATTTTAATTTCTTGCTTCTCTTATACCTTGTCCAGGTGGCCTGCGACCTTCTGAGGAGAATTATTCGGATCCTGCACCTTAGCAAGAGACTTCAGGTTCAGCTTCAGGGTGGTAGTCGGGAGATTACCAAAGCCGCTCACAGTCTCAACGAACTAGGTTTGGATACACTGTCAATTGTTTTCGCCAAAGTGGGGCCCCGAGTTCTATGCACTAATGTAGATTAGTTACAAAGAGTCAGATTTGTTAGGAGAAAAAGCTGCAGATGTTAATGATTTAAAGTTTGAAGCGATAATAGAGTGGATCTACATTCACCCATCATCGGTGAGACTAAAGATATTTCAGTGTCATCTGCGGAGTTGTATAATGGAAGCTTTTACAGAATGAACAACAAGGGTTCCGGGATTGACCCCTGAGGAACTCCACAGTTCATACTGTAGGTGTTTCAGGCACAAATATTGCTAGACAAAAAAAAAAAAAAAATTGCTGGACTAGTCTTAAAAAGAAGTGGATTAGCTTTGTTTTTGTTGAACAATGTCTCGAGTTAAAATATCAAGTTTTCATGTCTTTTCTCACCAATGCACTAGATTACCTGTCACAAGGAGTCGATTTGAGCGGCATTGAGGTGATTGAGAATGACCTGGTTCTGATCAGTAGAGCTAGGCTGGAGGTGGAGAACCAGGCCAAGCGATTATTGGAGCAAGGGACAGAGATTCAGGTAATAAACAACATTTTGTACAAAAAACGTTTTGTACTGTTGAGTGAGGGTGAAACATAACAGAAATTCACAAGCGTGTTCGAATTTGTTCAAATTTTCATACCAATCCCTATGGCGTTCATGGAAGTCAAGGTTACTAATCTTGTCAGACATTGACCTATCATTACATTTGAATTATTCAAACACAGATATGTGTAAAAAATTAGTCTGTTGTATGTTATAGGGTTACAGTAATTATTTTCTTTCCACCGTGTGTGTCAGAATCCTACGCAGGTTGGCACAGCCTTGCAGGTTTTCTACAACCTTGGTAGCCTTAAGGAGACAATCAGCAGTGTCATGGAGGTCTACCAGATTAGTATACAAGACAACATCACCAGCGCTCTGGACATCGTTTGCCTGACACAACCGTCCAACCCCAAATGTAAACCCATGGTTTTGTACAGTATATTCATTCAGATATACATTGTAAAAATTGCCCCCCCCTCCCACCCCCCTCCCACCACCACCACCTAGGTGCTCCTGGTAGAGCAGTTCTCCCAACTCCTGGCAGCACAGCAGCTTTCCGCGCCGCTCTTTGGACAAACCTGGAGAAGCTAATGGACCAGATATGTGCTGCATGCAAACAAGTAAGACAAATAAATAGCCTTTATTATTGTTACGCCTGCGCAAGTACAAGGTGGGAACTTTTCATATGGTCTTGTCACGCGGGCGGAGATGAGGACCAGCAGCGACGTTGAAAATTGGGAGAGTGTGTTTTGAAGTCTGTGAATGCGTGTTTTTTTTTTTTTTTCCTTAGGTGCAGCATCTCCAGAAGGTTCTCATGAAGAAGCGAGACCCTGTCACGCATAAATGTTTCATCGATGAGATCATTAAAGTGAGACAGCGTCACTCAGACAACAAATAAAATCATTTATCGCATTTTATTGAATCTGTTCAACAGCGCCTCGCGAATTTCATAAATATATAAATATACCGGGTTGTTACTTAGCTAAAATCACGTTTTTACATTTTTTGTACACAACACCCCCCCTCCAAAAAAAAAAAAAAAAAAAAAATATATATATATATATATATATATATATATATATATATATATATATGTGAATGTCAAATATCCAATGACAGGATGGTGAGCCTGATATACTCTACACTTTTTGGACGGATGTAACAAACACATTAAGAGCGGAATTCCACAAAGCAACTCAAGGTACATTTTCATTGGCATTATACCCAGTAAAACTGGATATTTGACGTCTTTAGCCGTCAATGGCAGTGAAGAAATGAATTTGGATGAAATTCTTGTATTTTTTTTTTTCAATCCAAACAGCCTCGTCCTTCCTGAAGCAAGCGTTTGAAGGAGAGTATCCCAAATTGTTGCGGTTGTACAACGAGCTGTGGCGTCGCCTGCAGCAGTATAGTGCCAGCCTGCAAAGCTCGCTGATAAACAGTGGCAGCATGGATACAACTCTGGAACCAGAAACCGAAAGCCTTGATATGTTCTCCCAAAGTAAACAAGACTACAGGTAAGAAATGAACAGAAATAACAAACCTAAAAAAAAAAGTAATATTTTTTAACTCATTCAATGCCAGGGACGTGTTTTTACGTGTTTTTTTTTCAATCCTAATACTCCAATACTCAAGTATCTTTTATATGTATTTTTGGGTGTGTGTGAAGTCCAGAGAGAGCTCTGAAGGATTCTCTTCAACCGTACGAAGCGGCTTACCTCTCCAAGTCCCTCTCTCGCCTGTTTGATCCCATAAATCTCGTTTTCCCGATGGGCGGGCGCAACCCGCCCTCCAATGATGAGTTGGAGAGCATCATCAAGACCATTAGCAGGCAAGTCACTAGACCAGAACTTCATACGATATGTTATACGATGTGGAAATTCCTCTAAAAGTAGCATAATTTTATATTATTCTATTGCCAAAATCTCATCTGATCTCATGCACTCAATCTCATGGGATTTATGTGTGGTCCCTTCCCTAATATATCCATATATTGTGCTTTTGCAGTGAGCTGAATGTCGCATCTCTGGATTCGGACCTCTCGCTTGCTGTTGCCAAGAACGCTGCCAAGACCGTCAAACTCTTTTGTGTCAAATCTGAACAGCTCGTATGTTTATCTACACTAGCCAATAAAAATGTCAGTTTGAAAGTTTTAAGCTTTTTTTTTTTTTCCTCTCTTCTTCTTTAGTTGTGTACACAGAGTGATGGCAGCCAGGTGATTGGCCCGTTAACGGACGGCCAGAGGAGGAACACAGCAGTGGTCAACTCACTCTACCGTTTGCAGCTTGCGGTCTCGAAGGTACGTAAAATAAGGATTCTCAAATTCCCTATATTTTTCCATTGGCGTGAAAATTATGGAGGCTGTTTGATGTACACACAATAGGTGTCAAATTTAGCCCATGTCAGGCTCATTTACTGCCAATTTTGTACATCTTGAAAACCTAATGTCATATCATGCATTTCCCCCGATTTTTGCATGAATTCTGGCAACTCGTGAACGGTGCGCAATAGTCATTTTTCTGTTACCACCGAGTGGCGCTAGCGATCAACTTTGATAGACGTTGATGATCGGCTTAGCCTGGACTCTCAGAATGCAAAAGTCTTCAAAAGTCATAATACTCTATGATGGAATAAATATTCCTTTTTCAGTTTCATAAATATTTAAATATACAGCGTATTTACATTTGCTATTATCACATTTTTACAATTTTTGTCATAACTTTTGTTTTCTTCTTTCAGATTATTACAGGTTTAGGATCAAGTATGACAGCTCCCGCCGAGGCCCTTTCTTCTTCTTTGGAGGTTAGCAACATAGTAAACTGAGGTTTTTTTTTTTTTTTAGGGTTGCAATGAATCATCATTTCCGTCGTTGATTAATCAGTCGACTGTTTTTCCGATTGATTAAATTTTTTTCAAAAAGCATTTTTTTTTTATTTTTAATTTTTTTTTTTTTTTCTGGTCCGTCATTCGTCAGACACTAGTCTACTTCTGTCTGCACTCATACGAATGCTTTTTTCAGTATTTGTACTTAAATTTAACACCATAGCTGAGGTTCTACTGTTACACTGCAATTGAAACACAACACAGTAATATAAGTGTAACACGAAAACAAAGGGTTTTAACTATAGTACACCTTGACTGATGAAACGACAGATGAAAATTGCAATTCCGACTTTTTTAATTCAAAGGACATTCCGTCAGTGCAGACAAAGTGCCCGCCTCTGATTGATTCATTTGATAATCGATCAATTGCCGGTGAATCATAGCGCCTCGAGAATCGACGTTGTATTGAACTTTCATGTTACAACTGCATTTGCAAAATTGTGCGTCAAGTCTCACTTGATTCTTCTTCTTTTTTTTTTTTTAATTTAATTTAAGGAAGTGCAGGCCCTGATGCACAGCGCGGTGCAGCCTCTCTTGCAGTCTGTAAGTGATTCTATAGAGGCCATCATCATCACGCTACATCAGGAGGACTTCTCAGGGTCAGTTTTATAAAGCTGTCGTAGTCATAATAAACTGCAGATGACAATTTTCTGTAATAAGTAGTGCTCAAAGTCCTTACCGCGAAATTTCAAATAGGACTACACAGGAAATGCCTGTGAAAAGCTGCTATTTTTTTCTTTTAGGTTGTAGGCTCGTCACCTGTCACATAACTAACGCTCCATATATTTTTGGTGTGTGTTGTTCCAGCAAGCCGCCCGCTCCCGATAAGCCGGAAGTTGCGTGTTCCCTCTACATGAAGGAGTTACAAGGGTTTATCTCCAGAGTCATGAGCGACTACTTCCAACATTTTGAATGTACCGACTTCATCTACGAAAGCACCGAATCCATCGCTCAGAGAGCCATCGAGCTTTTCGTACGGCACGCCAGCTTGCTGCGCCCGCTGGGCGAAGGCGGGAAGATGCGTCTGGCCGCTGACTTTGCACAAGTTAGGACACAAAGAGAAAAGGACTTCAGTCAAGCGCGTTCTCACACATTTTTTAATGTGATGTATTTGTCTTTTTTTCCAAGATGGAAATGGCTGTGGCTCCATTATGCAGGCGGGTGTCGGATTTGGGGAAACCCTACAGAGTACTTCGATCCTTTAGGTATGTCGGCTTTTTGATTTTTTTTTAACTTAAATGCGAACAAAAAAAATTTCTTCAACACAAGTGTGTATTAATTGCCTAGGTGTCAAAGTCCAATCCTGGAGGGCCGGTATCCTGCATGTTTTAAATGATTTAAATGATTATGATGATTTTTAAGCTCCTGCTTAGCTTGCAACAGAGCTACTAATACGATTCAGGTGTGTTGGAAAGAGACACCTGGAATACATGCAGGATACCGGCCCTCCAGGACTGGATTTTTGACACATGGCTTACAAAATGACGCAAATACTCAACCGCCTACTTGTACATAATGATGTTAGTAGAGCGAACGGGTTTAATCCAATTTTTTCATCCCTTTTTTTTCCCCCTGCTCTCATTGTCTTATTTTTCAACTGGACGATAACGTAGTTGCATAAATTTGCACCCCCCCCTATTTTATTTTATTTTTTTACTGGAAAGCACCTGTCATATTTCATTATTATGCATTTTTTGCTGGTGTCAGGCCGAAATCTGTCAGAATTTTGTAAAAGAAAAAAAAAAGAACAGCAATAGAAATGACCTGGTGTAAACTTTTGTTTGCCCCTTCCAACATGGCCGCCACCTTGGCGCACTTTTGCGCCTGCTCCATTATACTGTAAGTCTCTTTTTGACAACGGGTTTTCAATGGTGTTGCGGCTATCTTTCAGGCCGCTGCTGTTTCAGACAAGTCATCTGATCATTAAGAGTCCAGCTGTGGGCGAATTGATTCCTTACAGCACTGTGCTTCACTTCCTGTTTTCCCGGGCGCCGCCTGAGCTCAAGTCGCCCTACCAGGTCAGTCCGAACACGCACAAAAAGCCTTGTTGTTATTTGATTGAAACGTCGGCTGTCCCGGCAGATACAAATGACTCGTTACGGACAAACGAAGCTTCGTGAAGCATGTGATTGTCAAATGGGGGGTACTTGAAGGAATTCCAGGCCGTACTCGAGAAACATGCAAAAATACCTTAAAAAAATGATTGAATTAGATGTGTTGGGAATATTTAAGTAAATAAAACAAATCTTATGTTGAGTAGGTTATTCAATTCATTATTTTGAAAGAGCAAATTCTCCCCCGTATTAGAATGGTTCGATCCAACATGCCACCTCTCGTTACCTGTCAATTAATGATTCAGTTGTGTGAACACATCTCTACTATGATCCCAAAAGTTGAATATTTTTCTGTGGACGAATATTTTTTTTATTATTTCCTTTTGAGAACCGGTCTGACACTTAATGTTGATTATTTTTTTGTGGACAAATAATGATTTATTTTTGAGAACAGATCTCTACTATAATCTTAAAACGGGACGCTTTTATATTTTTCTATATTTATATTGATTATTTTTGTAGGCAAATATTTATTAAGAACGAAGGTTTTTCTTTTCGATTACAAATCTCTCTATGTTCCAAAAGAGGACACTTTATGTTGCAAATTTTTTTGTGGACTAAAATGAATTTTGAGCGGTTTTAAAGTTGAACACATCAGACACTTTTTATTCCGCTACGCTGGTGTTTATTTTGATTATTTTTAAAGCAAGCGCACAATCTAGAAGAGGAGTATAAACAATAAGATACTTGATGAAGCTTCACGAATTTTCCCAGCACTGGAAATTTGGGGTTTGTAAATGTTTGTTGGCCACAGAGAGCCGAATGGTCGGTGACACGTTACTCCCAATGGATGGACGACCATCCCGCAGAGAGAGACCGACTCACGTTCATCAGGTAATCGGCAGGCGTTTTTACCTCCCGTGTACTTTAGCGAATTTTATTTTTCACTTTTTTTTTTTTGCTACCCATTTTAAGTGAAAAAAATTATGGTCGTAAATGAAAAACCCTCTAAAGAAATGCCAGATTTTTTTTTTTTTTGCAAAAACACAAGCCTTGCTATAGATTTTTTTTTGCAATAAAAGCCTTAATATAGACTGCCGTTTTTGATTAAAAAAAAGCGGGGTTTTTTTCTGAAAAAAAAAACCCTGACTGTAGACTTGTTTTTTTTTTTTTTTTTTTTTTTTAAAGACATACTGTAGACTTTCGTTTTTGCGTGGAAAAAAGCCTTCCATAAACGGTGTTTTATTTTTACTATGGACTGTAGTTTTTGGGTGAAAAAAAAAGCCTTACTGTTAACTGCCGTTTTTGAGTGAAAAAATATATTTGTACAGTATATATAAATATAAATGTATATACAGTACATGAATGTGTATTATATATATATATATATATATATATATATATATATATATATATATATATATATATATATATATATATATATATATATATAGTTTCACTTGCATTGCATTGCAATCATTTCATTTATCATGAATACCAGCATTCTTAATTAGACGGGTTTTCAAATGTTAGTGTCGGTGAAAGCTTGTAATTTCTGTTGTTCCACAGGGGCTCTTTGGAGGCGTACGTCCAGTCCGTGAGGGCTCGCCAGGGGAAGGAGTTTGCTCCAATCTATCCCATCATGCTCCAGCTGTTGCAGACAGCCACTTCATCCGAAGTCAAAGGATGATGACAGATGTAACTTGTATGAAGGTTGAAATCATCAATAAAGCACTCGCATAGAAGGTAATGAATCACACTATTCTTATTTTTGTTTTGTAATATAGAGAAGATACTCCCAGTTTTGAGATGAAACTTCTCGTTGACCAGCTGTTCAGTATTTTTCCTGTAGGTGCCGTCTTGTGGCACGATCTGCATAATCCTGTCTTCAAAACTACATGTACTGTACCGTATTTGATATACTGTATACAGTATGTATGCCTATCCATATATTGGTACTTTACTGCCCTCGTGTGGCCAAAGAGCGCAAATTAAATTCTGTTAAGTGTCGAATGTGCGTTTGTGGAGCGATAGGAAACGTGACACTGTTTTTAAGGAATCCAACCACACAGGTCTCACATATGAACGTGACGATTTCTCAAACTATCAGTAAAACCGTAAAATAACTGCAAAATATTAAGAAAATCGTAACGTAAATAGTTATAATGGACATAAACGGAAATGTATTTTATTTGTTCTATTTCCCTCTTTCCTACGACGTTGTACAAACAACTTGTACACATTTTCAATTCCAATCGAGAGTGTTGTACATTGCATTGGAAGAGGAAGAGGAGGAGATATCGGACTGTCACGCGTTGAAAGACAATTCCTCCTATGTCCGCTACGTGGCAGTGTAGTTTAAAAATTGGTTAGTACTGTTAATCGAAAAGTGAAAGATGCGAAAAAAAGTACTGACATGTTTGCGTGTGTCTACTTTGCAACAGAAATAACTTTAAAAATAAAAGGGTGATTGCTGTTTTGTAATAGAAATCTAGGTTTAGAGAACCATGTAAAGATATTTTACTGTCTGTTTGTTATTTGTGCTTGTTCCACTAAACTCTGTGCAAAAACAAAGTATTTAACGCATCTTTTTGTAGTTTACCTGAAACCTCCAAATTTAACAACATGTGACAACAGAGAATTTAAAATCAAAACTTGCATAGCCCTAAAATGTTGCAGGAGAATCAAATGACAAAACGTGATGTTTTGTTTTGTATAAAAGTAAGTTTGATAGAAGTAATTTTGCGAAAATAGGTTGAGTTAAGAAACATCCTTGTTTGCCACTTAACACAACTGATGACCTCTCACCAAAGAAATATTACAAACCAAAACAACCAATTACATGCACATATATTTTTTTTAATGTAAAAAAAAAAATGTTTATTGTTATTCAGTGTTGAATAACAATTTCATCGTAGTCCATTTTTCTCAGATGGCACATGTAAGTGCACAATACATAAATGTGGTATTTGGTCCATCAATACTGATCATTCCCTCGAATAATACATCATTTATTCACCACTCACAAAAAGCTGAGAGTGTATAGTTAGCTAAAAATTCCAAACGATTTTTGAGGCGTGTACATGAAATGTTAAGAGTGCTTTCAGTCAGATACAATTTACACTGTAACTTGTAAAAAAAGATATAAAAATAAAAGGGGCTTTTCAACCACCATCATGTGACCATATATATATCTATATCTATATATATATATATATATATAGATAGATTTTTTTTTTTTTTTTGATGCAAGACTGAAACAAAGTGCAAAAGTTTCTCCGCAGCGTGTGAAGTGTGACAGGAAGTGTTCTTTCCTCTCCCCTACTCCATTTCAGTCTTCACCCGCAGTGTAAACAGCTGTAAGACAGCACAAACACACTATTAACCACAAAATATTGTTGTTTGAAGAAAACATATATATTAAAAAAAAAAGCTGCGATTCTGACTTTAAAGTCGTCGATGTAGGTGAGGAAGAAGCAGACGAAGCTGAAGGCCACGATCCACTCGCACACGGCGCTGGCCACGTGGAACGGATAGTCCTGAAAGCGACTTTGTTAGGGCTGTGTGTGTGTGTGTGTGTGTGTGTGTGTGTGAGCGCCCAATAATGTGATGGTGGTTCTTGCTACACACCTTGCTCTCTACATCTCTGTGAAGGTTGCCCTGCGTCACAAAAAAGGCACAAATGACAGCTAGGGGTTTTGACTGTTAAGGAAATATTTCACACAGAAAATGTCCGTCATCATCTTTTTCACATTGCAACCTCTCTTATAACAGTCCATTTTAGTAGAAAAGTCCACTTTTTTACTTCGAGTGTTCCTTTGTTTAGTTTCGACATGTCTGTTTTGTTCCTCTTCTCGAGCTTCTGAAGCATTTTCCCAAAAGGCCTTGCATTGCTCACCTATTAATTATTAATAAAAATTAAGAATAACATTTTTTCCCCTGAGTTTCACACAGTAATCTCATCAACACATTTCAAAATAATTTGTCATAGATACAGGTTTATGGTATAGATTTATGTGTAGTAAATTATGAGCCCAGTATTGTGTGCTATGCCGATTTAATATGGGGGTATCATTTGAAAGAATAATTTCTATTCCCTAATTTAAAATTGCATATGCATAATGGTTGTAATATATGTGTGGAAACACTGCCATCCATTGGTCACAGTTAATACTACAGTTCTCAATTGGCTTATGATAGGTAAACATTAGTCAAGGTTGTCAGCTACCCTCCATAAAAAAAGTATTTGATGACAAATATTTATTAGTAGTAGTATTTTAAAAGATAATTCCTCTGAAAGAGTTCAAAGTGATCTTATTGGATTGGTGTAGCGAGGGGGGTGAAAAAAGGATACTTGGGAAGAAGGCCAGCGAGGCGACGACGGCCACAGCCAGCCGCGCCCGACACACGGCGGCGGACGAGCCGTACGGGAAGGCCTGGTAGGAAAGCACGCACTGCAGGATGATGTAGAGGACGCCCGTGACGAAAAACAGCATGGCCCCCGCGTCGTGAACGGCCGTCACCGCCGTCTCCTGCCAATCAAAGCCAAGCAACCGCTCGATTGGCGAAATAAGCGCCGCGCCTTTGGACGGCAAAGATGCTCCACCTGAAACGTGGCCACCACGCACATTCCCAAGCAGGAGAGCATTCCCAGCACCAACGCCGTCTTGTTCAGCCGCGGGCTCGGCGCCCTCGTCTCCTCGCTCAGCTTCTCAACAAATTTGAACCTGCCGTAGATAGTGGCCATGCCTAGGCGACACGTGACACGGGTGATCTTTCGTTCACCTTTCGTTTTCCCCCAAAAGCAGAAGTGAGTCTTTTATGGGAAGCGTGACGAAAGAGCACATGATTTGAAATGACTCTTGCTTTGTTCTCAGAACTGACTAACAAAGACGTTACGACATAGCATTTACAATAATCTACGTCAGTGATTCTCAATATTTTTTCAATGTTTTTACCATCAAAATGTTTTTTTTTTTTTTTAATGGAAACATAAATAACTTGCAAACATGCATGTCCAACTAGTTTTTCCACAGTTTATTGACCAATCAAGTGGTGTGATCTCCTTTGGAGACACATAAAATATCCTATTGGAAGCAAATATTTTAAATATTTTTTTTTTAAAGAATCATAAATTATTCAAGAAATGTAAGTAGCATACCTGCACATGCAGAAACAAATGTCATCAAGCCAAATATGCAGCTCTCAGGGGGGGTTGCTCCAGTGTCACTGCAAGTTGACAACAGCCAAATCGTCAAAATGATTGGTTTTGTTAAAAAAAAAAAAAAAAAAAAAAACGTTGGGGGAATAAAACTACAAAATAAAAGTTTTAGTTCACCTACTTCTGATGGTTGACTTTTCAAGAATTTTGAAACCAAAATGTCCTCCAATTCTTGAATGAATCAAATGCGGATGCTTATTATGTATACTTAATATATAAATTATTCTAATTGAGGAAACAAAATCTCAAGCGAAAGTTTGAAGGAGTTTGGCTCAGAGCCAAGGGAAGAAGGAAAACGAAACTAAAGTAACTTGTCGAGACCTACTTCAAACGTCGACTTTTTTTTTAATGTATATATTTTAAAAGATAAATTAAGACGCTAGTTATCTGACTTACCTGATGTAGGGGAACAACACGTCCACGTCGCGTCTGAACACCGCGATGACGTAGGACAAGATGAAAGTGCTGGAGGACCACACCACCAAAAAAACGGGCAAGAAGCACAAACCTTGCGTGAAGCACCACATGGCGCGGCGCGCAGAATCCACAGCGATTCCACACAAATGGCGTACGCGGGTCCGTCCTGATGTGACCTTTCGAGCCCGGGAGGTGGGGAACAAGTGTCATTTTTCATATGATCACGTGATCGTCTTCCTCAGAAATGTCTCCACTTCGTCATGGTCCTCCTCCATCTTCTGCATCACTCGCTGCGTGTGATGACTTGTATGCTCCAGATATGTTCATAGAAACTCTATCCCATTGTTTTGCAAAGTATTTCGCAATCGGGGAAACTCAGTAACTGCTTTAATATGTGGTAAGGATCCATGACATCAGATAGTAAAATCTAAATCAAACTTAAGTGTGGTACTTTGAACATTTTTCCTGGCAAACTCATTCAATCTTATTTTCAAATACATTTAAACGTACTCGTGCCAGCCAAGCATTTGGGGCAGTGCAAAGTCGTGCAAACAGCGGAAAAAAGCAACAAGCTAAGAGGGGACGTGACGTCACACGTTGTAAACACTAGAAGAAAAAAAAAGTTGTAAACACTCGAGACAGTAATAAATGATTTACTGTTGCGATGAATACACAGAAAGAAACAAACTATCATCTAACGTAATGAGAAAGAACTTTCTTCCGGTGCCAAAATTAATAATAAACCAAATAAGTCAAACCGGTTTAAGTGCTGTGGCGTATTCTTCGTGAACATTCAACATATAATTAGCTCATGTCAACATTTAAAAACGAAACAAAACAAACACCAAAAAAAACAATAAATTGTCAGCGTATGTTTCAGTTCATTGAGGTCTGATGTCATATTTTCTCTGAGAATACAATTGTGTCATGATCTGTCTGTTTTATTGTGGGTTTTGAGTTGTTTAGTTTAATAAATCCCGAAATAAACAAACAAAACAACCATTGCAGAGGATTGAAAAAGAAGAGGAAAACCGATGTCTTTTTAAAACAGGTCCGAGAAACATTTGAGGCAGTCTGAACATTCAGTACATGTTGTTGTTTTTGTTTATGTTAACAACCATTGCGAATGGGTGCGGAAACAAAACAGAACAATAAATCTTTTTAGCCAAACATAATTGCGGTTTTTATTTGCCAACAGATTTATTTGACAAGTGCATGTGTTACTTTTCAGCGATATAAAATTCTCCAAACCGTCTGTGCATTATTCCTGTTCTGTTACGATAGTGAATGATAATATTCACGAATTTAGTTGTCCTAAATTGAGTTAAAGTTTAGAATTTTTATTTCTTGATTTTAAGAGACGCTTGTACAATATTTTTTTCTTTCTAGATTGATTCCAAGGTTTGTTTTGGACTGAGCCAAATGGCAGCCAATGGGAGGCATTCCAGACCCACATTTTTTTCAAAGTGGGCGTGGCTTTGCAGGCTAGCTAATACAGTAATTGCATTTTTTTTCCCAATGATGCAGTGCTTCTCAACTATTTTTCCAAGTGCCCCCAAGAAAGAACTTTTTGCACCCCCCCACTCTATGAGCTGACTATAAATAAGAATATTATCAATAATAATCATATAAGTATACCTAAACCTGTATCCTTTTAAATATTATCAAAAGAAAGAAAAAAATGCTTATTTTTACAGCGTTTATAAGCGTTACAGCTTAGTCTAAAATAGAAAAAAAAAATAACCACATGCATGAATGTGCCTGAAATAAAAAATAAAAATTAAAAAATGATGTGAATTCTTATTTTAATGCAATTATACTTCACATGACAAAAAGAAAGATTTTTTCCCAGGGGTCATCCGCGACCCTCCTGGCATCACCATGCGCCCCCCCGGGGGGCCCGCCCCACTATTTGAGAAGCACTGCCATAATGCCACAGAATGTTCATCACTGTGTCATATTATGGCACAATAAAATTATGCAATCCGGGCATAATATTCAAACCATAAAAAAGAAAAACAGTCAATGTTTATTGACTTAATTTTTGAATGTATTGGTATAAAATATTGGTATTAGTATCTGTTTGCAATCTGGTTTGAAGGCATTGAAATATATTAAATCAATTTGCAAAAAGTCTTTCCATATTTTTGCAAGTTTTTGAACAAACCAGCCAATGAAAAAAGTTGAATCCTCCATACGACGCTGCAATTGATTTTTATGAACATACGTCTCTGGTGGGGGACCTCTTCCAGATGACCATGATCTGGATGACAGACTCCACGGACATTTGATTTCCCGTTTTGAATAACGTGCATCAGGGTCCCTGATGTCGCCGGTGGCAAAAAGACACGTCTTCGTTTGGGCCTCTGTCCTCCTGAGACCATGTCCTCGCCACCCATCGGGACGTCTTTTTTTCAAACCGTCTGCAGTGTTTCATACTTTGCCCCTTTGCATTTGTGCAGCAGCTTTCGTTTGTAGTGAGCGATCTGCAGAAGAAGAGGGAGGAAATTTGTTCTTTGTCCCTTGAACGAGTATGGGAAAACTTTTCATGGATACCGACCTTTGCGTTGAATAACTTCAGCGCGAAGATGACGAGAAGCACAATGGCGCAGTATCTGTAGAAACGCAGCTTGGTCTGGTAAGCTCGCCTGGGAAACGGGCAGGGTTTTTAGTCGTCATGTTTTTGGTGATGACCGTTTTGGATGGATGGGTGGATGGATGGATGGATGGATGGATGGCAGATTTGCCATGTTTTGCTTCCTTGTGGGAACTAATGGCTTCATCATGGTTCCTACCATTCCTTGTGCTCATCCATACGCAGGAACATGTTGGGCATGTCATTGCGGAGCTCAAACTGCGACGGTTGCGGCAGGATGGTTTGGTAAAACTCTGCCAACTTTTTTTGGACTTCCATAGCGCTGCTTAGGGTGTGGTCAATGTCGTCATTTATGCAAATGAACTTCCTGTTGGGAGTATGTACACAGCCTGTTCAAGAACCAGGATCTGAATGGCTTTTCAATAGTTTGATTCGACTCACCTCGGGTGTTTACGTAAGTCATCAAATATGCGATCCGCCTCGGCCATGTCATTGTGAATCATCTTGAAATGGACCTCATTCCCATTCATGATTTTGAACCTAATGGACAGTCGGCGTTTCAGCAAAAGAACGGAGCTGGTTCATCTCGACATCTTTTCGCGAGAGCGCTCACTTGTACTTGTGCTCTGCGAAGGTATCGCGAATGCGATCGGCGACGGGCTTGCAGCTCGTGACGAGTTCTTCTGTGATTTCAGGCTGTAGATGAGGAAACCATTGACTTTTCTACTCAAACCGTATCTGGGACATGCACAAATCAGAAAATCATGTCAATCGGTCAAGATTCACCTCCTGACTGGGTTTCGTTGTGGGGAGCGGCCCCAAATCTTTTTGAAGTGTTTTAGAGCAGCTGATCAACTGATTCTCCAAAATGGTCAAGTCCTAAAAATACCCACAGGATGACAATGCATTTTTCATTCAATAGCCTTTATGTCGGCAGTAAATATTTCATAACCGGACCTACCTCGGGTCGGAGCTGCTGCTTGTGGATTTTCATAGCCAGAGCCTTAATCTCGCTATTGGACAGGACGCCAGAGTGGTCTTTGTCAACAGTGCCAAACACTTCTGAGATGTTAGCCTGCTGCTTGACGCCCATCAGGAAATGAAAGTAGGAAAAGGCGAACTGCATGTCGTTTTTTTGACGCAAATGGTGGCTTGATGTCTCTTCGAATTCTTGTGGGAATCTGCGGAGAGAAAAAAAAAAAGTGAGGCGACCTCAGCGTTCAGCCTGTATAGCAGGCCCCAAATCTGAAACCAAAAACTCCAAATTGTTGGTCCTCACGTGTCCTGCAGCTCCTTCATCACAAGTTTGTCAATCATATGGGGTGCGTGTGCGATAACTTTTCGGACGGCGCTGCCAAACCGTTGGGTGTATAATTTGTCTACGTAGAGCATTGAGTCTGTGAAAGTGTCACGCAGCTTTCGGCCAGCGGCGGCGCCATTCGTCTCATACGTTAAGGCTCTTTGGAAGCGATCTTCTTCCTGTGAAACCCAAAGGCCTCAGATTGCAAGATATCAAGTTAGAAATCGGAGTCGGTATTACCTGGAAAAGTTCTTGAAAGGATTTAATCTTCCCAAGCAGGACGTCTTCGCTAGAAGGGGCAGAATCATGTGTCATGATCCCAACTGGGGCCAACCTGCCGAGCGTTTTCACGGCGATCTGTTTTTTTCCACGCTGTGCTGGTTTTTCTGCTGGTCTTGACCTCTGATTGGTTACCTGCGTCTTGTTAGCTTGGGAAAAGTCCCCGTCACCAACGCTGCGCGTAGACCTGGTTTTGCCGACTGCACGGATCAAACGAAAAGCGCGGGCGTTGCGTTAAAAGGAAGAAAAATCCAGTTGTGGGCCATAACTCTTATTGATCACTTCACCTTTGCAGTCTCCTCCATCCCACTGACAGGCAGAATTGTTGCACAATCGGTCACAGTGCCCGTTCTTAATCCAGATTGCCTGACAGCCCTTTGAACAGGGGGGCAGAAGCCAGGCGACATAGACCTGCAAGCAAGAAAGACGCTAGCGTTGGAAGTCGGAAGGAACCGCGGCGTCTTCGGGGAAATGCGGGGCCTTTTTCGGGATCGTTCTCGACGGCTTCGATTCCAATTACTTTCTGCCCGTCGAACGGGTTGTAGAAGTCATCCAGCCATACGTCTTTGCCGAACATCACGTCGTCGTTGAGGTAAATGAACTTCTGCGAGATTCCTGGGATGCGGTGGAGATTGCTTTCGATAGCGGGCGAGCTGAAGGTAGGCAGGTGACTCCGGTTCAAGAAGATTTCCTACCATCCAGAGGGTGTTATTACTTGTCAATTATTGGTAAACGATTTTGAAACGCTGCAATTTGTCACACCTAAAGGTTCAACCGGTTTGGCAGGACAATTTACTTCTTGTAAGCCATAAAGGAAAAAAACAAGAGACCATCGCTAATTGACGCTTGCCACTAAAACTATTAACATACCAGAGAATAATGTGACTTGGTGGTACAGGTGTGAAAGGCTTACATGATGTGTGACAATTGAAACTCTGGGGTTATTCAAGTTGAGCCAGGAGGGAATCTGCCCGTTAGTGACGATGAAGACGTGACGAACCCATGGAGCGTGTTTCTCCACCGAGCGTAAGGAATAGCGCAGTGCGTTATTATCCTGAAAGCGGTTGGCTGTGAGAAAATCTCGAGTCTCCTTTTTTGTAGGGGCGGGGTGTGTCTGGGAATACTAAGAAGAAAAGTTTGGATGTATTTAATAAACAGTGTAGTGATTATTGGCATTTTAGTTGGCAGCGGTGTACAACCTCCATGATGAGGCTCAGGTCCCAAAACAAGTACACACGACTGATGGACAGCTGTTTCCCCTCCAGCTTCAGTTTATCTTGATCCTCTTGGAGGAGGTCAATCAAATTCTGAGAAGTTTGGAAGTGGAGAAGAGCGACGCTTTCCTCTGGGGACAACTCCAACTGAGGAACAAGTCGGATGGTTAATCACACAGACGATTCCAAAAAATTGCTGTTTTGGACAAGCAGCTTTACCGCAGTGATCTTTTCAGCGATGCTGGCGGGCAATTTAGCGTGCAGGTCCTTTGATACTTTGAAGGACTTTGGGAAGCCGCTCAGGTAGGCCAGGGTCTGCATTTGCATCACACCTGGAGCATCTTTGTCTGTGGTCTGGAAAAGACAACATACAGCCTTGATGTCAAGTACCGACGTCGCCACGGCACATTAAATAATATCACGAGAATATCCAAAATTCACCAGGTAACACTCGAAGATGGAGAATTTTTCATCTTCTTTGAGTGTGTCTGTCAAGGCCTTTTCAGCTGGTGGAAACACAATAAACACAGCTTCGTCATTTGCTGTCGCGATGAAGCCAGACATGAGTTCATAAAAACAATATCTCGCTCCTAGTAATTATACCATTAGTAATTCTTTGCCTATGTCAGCCACGTTCTGAGATTTACCGTCAGCCTGAGAGTGGAAGACAATCACGGAGACCGGGTTGGCGGATTGAAGGCCTTTTGTGTACTGAAGCACCGCCTTGGCAGCTGAAAAATAGGGCAAGATGGAAGGGAGCTCTCGAGACGTCGTATTGGCCGGTAAGGCGGGATCGAGCAGCACCATTGGCGCTGTAATGCATTTAGACAGCGGGCATTGTGGTTTCTTTCTGAAAATAAGTTGTACAAAGGACAATTACTGAACTACTTAATTTGACAACAAACGGGGAATTTCTGCTCAGTAATGTTCCGGAAAAATGTTTGCAACCGGTGCTTCGCATTCACCTCAGAAGTTCTTCTTCCTCTGCCAGGTGCTTCTTAGCCAATGTCAGATCCATAATCTGGGCCACATCTGATCCATTCACCCATGTGTAGACCAGATCAATGGGCATTGGGGTGCACTCTCTGCAAGACAAGGTTTCATTGAAGGAACCTTGTATCAATTCTTCGCTTTTTCTGTCACCTCGGGTCGCCAAAATGTGGCTTCTTTATTCATTCATTCATTCAGGTGTTAGGGCAATTAAGGGTCGGAAAATGGCTGGTGCTGAATGAGTCTAATATGGCGCAACGTGTGTGTGCGTGTTTTTTTATTTTTGGGAAAAAAAAAAAGCATTCACATCAACTTTTTGAGCCTGGAGGAGGGCTCCTCCCACCTGTGGTCCCTTCTGAAGGTTTCCTATTTTCCCCAACTGGGGTTTTCGAGTTTTTCCTTCCCCTTCTGGGAGCTTTGTTCAGGGGATGCAGTTGTGTATTTATGATGGAAAAAAGTCTATCTATGACTTCTTTTCACCTATAATGGCCTTAGAGACTTTTGTGATTTAGGGCTATGCAAATAAATTGATTTGAATAGATACAATCATGAATTAAAAGGAAATTGATTTTGGGGCAGCGCAAGGTAAAACAGGCGTTTGACCCGCACTCCTCAGCTTGATAACTCACCTGCTGTGGAATGATGGACATTGATCTACCTTCTTGAGTGAATTGAAAGCTTGATAAAACTGGCTAGACCGGTCCTGACTCCATTCTTCCACCAGCTGTATTTTAAAATGACATTATCGGTGTGATTACATTCACTTTTCAAACAATCTTTGCATTCATCAATCATATTCCGTCTACAACATATTCATGTAGCTAATTAACATTTGGGTGACGGTTTTTTTGTTGTTTGTTTTTCCGATTTTGGTTATTTTTCGATACTTGACAAACGCCTGATTGAAAACTCTGAATAACCACAATAAATAATCAATGGAACAATTGAACACACCACCGCAATGACTACCATAAATTGTAAACAACTCACCTTGAGATGTATCTATGAATAAAATGACATTTTTGCCTCACCTCTCCAATCTGCTGAAGCAATAGCATCAAAAGGATGATGCCCAGGCAGCAGACCGATGTTCTGTTTGGTTGACACAAACAGTAGGACGCACACTGGAGCTGCTTCAGTACCATGTTGGACGATGCCTTACCAGGTTTATGACTGGGCTCAGTGTTTCCTGTTTGATGAGTACAAGGCAGTCTTGACAAGCATCTAACTTCTTGATCGTGGGCGTGAGCAAGTTCGGCGCTATGATTTCAACTGACAATCCTGCCAGACAACAATGCAGCAGAAAACTCGGGCATTTTTTTTAATGCTTCTTCATTGATATTTATACAGTTCATCAATCAAATAGAAAACTGGTACTGTGAAAAGATTGATACTCAAATATAATCAAATCGACAGGGAGGGCCCAGTGAGAGAGCAAGATTTTGAAAAACATGATTGGAAAAAAAAGAGCTTAATTATGGCAAAAAAATCATAGTTACAAACCTACACTTATAATATTTACTTTTTGTGTTGAATCTTTATTCGATTATTTTATTTAAGCTCGTAGAAAAGGTACCAGCCTAATAATACTGTCTTTACCACCACTAGTTGAAAAGCCTCCAATATATTATTATTCATGTTTAACATCATCCAAAGTCCTTGAAATCTCAAACAATTTTACCGAAATTAGGGATATTATTCAACATTTTAAACTGTTCATCTATTTTACTGTATTCTCACATCGATGATGAAAAGCATCACTCATATCACACCGCTTCAGATATTTTGTATTATTAAACAGAAAATATCGAAGCCATATGAAATGACAGCTTTTTAATTATTGCAAAATTTTGATAAGTTCATGTGGACCAATTTATGAAACACAAGTGGAATAAAGCCTTCAATCCATTTCCAATCCTTACAAATTGGTTTATTTTTTCCGATATAAGTACATATCCAACAATATTTATTAGGATATTCTGTATCTTTTTTCTTTTCATTTTTGTGCAATATATCTACATGATGTAACTTCTCTCCAGTTTTATACGGTGTAAATGTCGCTCCAGGCTTGCAGTTGATGGCTTAGTCTTTTGTAACCGGAAACCTGTGAAATGAGGAAACATTTCAAACGCCATTATGCAGTCAACAGTTATTTGAACAGGCTAAAATTTTATTTACAACCCTGATTCATTTATTAGATCATTGGATTAGGTGAAATTGCATTTAATTGCCGTATGATGACATTGTTGACAGCCGCTTAGGCGCTTCCCTCCGCGCCACAAGGGGGCGACAAACTGAAAAGACGGGACAGAGAAAGCGCCACTGACACCACCGAAGGAGCATCTACACGTATGGCTGTCATGTGTGCCGACGGTCAGCTGACTGATTCTTCTCGCTTGTGATGTTCCTTGTGTTTATTTAGCAGTTTTTGCTCGCTATCGTCGAATGAATGCGGCGCTATGGTTGGCCCAGGAGAGCCATGGTAGTCGTCAACTCGGTGCTGAAGCTGCTTCAGAGGCAGACGTACACCTGTCTGTCCCACCGTTATGGGCTCTACCTCTGCTTCGGGGGCATCGTCCTCATGATTGTGTCTGCATTTCAGTTCGGGGAGGTAAGACGCTCCTTTTTGTTTGTTTACAAAACTAGCTAACATTCGAACGCGTTTAGCTGCGCTCAGCAGCTGTTAACATACCGCCGCCAAGCAAAAAGAGCGAATTCCGAGACAAACCCACACACGTCAACATTGACGCCACTCAGACGTTTTTGGAACTGTTGCAGGTCATCTTAGAAACTAAGTTTAATTTTCCTAACAGCAACCTCAAGGCTGTTTGAACAATACAGGAGGAAGCAACAGTAATAACCATTTCGAATAGCAGCAGCATTGAGGAGGAATTGTTATTTATTTAAATCTCATTTTGTTCTCTATTTAGGTTGTGGTTGAATGGAGCCGAGACCAGTACCATGTGTTGTTTGATTCCTACAGAGACAACTTGGGCGGAAAATCATTTCAGAGCAGGTGAGCGCAATTCCATTTTGCAAAGTGCTTTAACTAGCCTTTTCCGATGACTGTGCTTCCTTCGCTTTCTTATGTAGGCTATGCCTGCCAATGCCCATCGATGTAGTTTACACGTGGGTGAATGGCACCGACATGGCTCTGCTGAGGGAACTGAAGGCCGTGAGAGAGCAACTGGCGGAGGAACAGAGAGCTTTGAGGTAGATTCAAACAGATTTTACTGTCGCATGCATAGCGTGATACCACACAGTGAAATTCTTATTCATTCTCCAATTAATTTTCTCTGTTTGAAAAGAAAATGTGCAGTTGCTATCACGCGCTCCCATTCGAGAGCCTCTTAAATCCGTGAAGTATAATTTCTGCATGTACCAAGTGTGTTAGCTTTTGTTTTAGATATAGATTATGTATATTTTGTCCACCTAGAGAACGTCTGGGGAAAAATGCAAGTGAGACGACAGAAGAACCGAAAGTCAGGTACTTGTCAATGTCATTCTACTTTGGCAGAAGTCGACCTTTTCTGACCGCTGTTTTACCCTCTCCAGGGCCAAAGCAGAATGCTTGCTATCTCATTGCATCATGGCGCCCATGCTGGCGCTGGAACCCGCCCTGCCAGCCAATTCCACGCTGCAGGAGCTGCCGTCGCTTTCGCCATCGCTAGCGGGGGCCAAGGAGCTGCTGCAGCTGCGGAGGCCCGTCCACCCGTCCACCGCCGCCTCCGTGCTGGTCTTCGATTCCCAAGCCCACGGTGGGTCTGATACATCGGCGGCGCGGTGAACCGAGGCGTAACATGAAGATTATTAAAATGATCTGGAGGTCGCTTTTTTATGCTCTTCTTCTAGCCGAGAAAGCCTACATTGACACCTTCAAGGAAGACAAAAAATTGTCAGTGTCCAGATGTTATTTAGTGAGTTTTGTTCAAATTTCCTCTCCGGAACTTTACCAGGAATTTACGCTTCAATCATCGTGTCTTCTTTTTCACAGACTACAGATGTGGAGGCTCCGGGTTTGATTCGCATACAGACGCTGGCCTACCTCAGCGGTTTCCCGGCGTCCTTCAAGGAGACTGAGCAGTTGAGGGCCAAACTGCCCTCATTTGTCACTGACAAGATCAAACAGGTGAGCGGTAATATCCTGTTTTTATGTTTGTTTGTTTTTTAGCCCTTATCAATCAAAAAATAATGAGAATTAAACTATAATTTTCTTACATTTTTTGACACATTGTTATGCATCAGAATGAATCACATATTTGGGGTCAAATGTCTGTGTGACACTTGGCATTATGCCTTGTTATTAAAAAAGTATCCAATCCAATCCAACTTTATTTGTTAAGCACTTTAAAACAACCACAGCTGACCAAAGTGCTGTAACAAAAACAATAAAAACAGACACAATAGCTCAAGGACATAAAACGCAAAATCTGATAAGACAAATGAGTAAGGTTCAAACATAGAATAAAGTGAAGGATAAAAAGAATAAAATAGCGAATAAAAATGATAGGGATAGAAGAGTAAAGGACTAAAATAAAAGTAAAAAGTCCACTGTCTTACTAAGTGTTAAACGCCAAGAAGAAGAGGTGGGTTTTGACAAGTGATTTAAAAACAACAGGGCAGTTTCATGTAATATTCCCTTTCAAATAGGCATTTAACATATTCCACTTCTTTGTGCGAACACCGTGCAATTGTCTGTTTTGTTTTGTTTATTTTTTTTAAATAAAAATAACCTGGTGGTTTAGAAATCTCCAGTCAAGAAAAAAATCATTGTCAGGCCACAAATAAATTGATATGTTGGTCATATGTAATTAAGACAGAGGGTTCTTTATTTAAAATGAAAAAAAAAAAAATAGAATGGAATACAAGCAGCAGGTCGCACTATGGCCACAAGATGTCGCTCCCCAACAATGAGCTTCATATTACCCGTTTTTTTTTTTTAACTCGTTTATTAAGCTTGTGCTCGTAAAGTGAATCTTTCCATGCATTACAGGAATCCAATGTTAGGCAGGGATATTCCCAGGGGGGGGCCCACCGTCCTTGAAAAGAATGAAGCTTTATCTGCTAAGCAGGATAGAATGTTCTTTGTCATCGCAGAAGGCCTGTAACAAATGAATGGCATTTCCATTGAAAAATGATCATTTGACAAGGAGACTTTGCTGCTACCTCAGACGCCATTACAATGGTAAAAATGAGAGAGACTGGTTTCTAACTGGCGCCACTGGAAGGTGATGAGTATTTTTAGCGACATCTGCCTGCCCCTTTCCTGCTTGTCATCTGCCCTTACCTGTTTGTTGTTCCATTTGAACAACAAGAGCGAGTGAAATGTAGGGAGTGGATTGTGGAGTGTGTGGTGTTTCCTGGTGTGGCCAAGCTCATTCTACGAAAGAGTGGTGCTGCTGAGGGGGGGTTTAGTGCTGAGAGATGTTCCATATTTATAGCTGGTGTTAGAACCACAGCCATGGAGATGACCACAAGCCCTCCCCACAGCTTCCATTGTTAGAAAGTCTTTCTTTTGTCATGTGGTATATTTATCGTGTGTGTGTGTTGAGTGCAGGGGTTTGGACTATACCTTTTGAATTGCATCATCTTTCCCAGTATGCTGCGTTCACGTATTTTTATTTTGTAGCATATCAATGTACCACGACGTTTTGGCTCGAGGCCTCGCCGTTTGCAACATTGTTAATCAAATTAATCGGTGGTTATTTGAGATAATCCTCAAACTTTTTTCACGTGTTATAACCAGCGCAAAGCATTTGGAAAGTGGTCAACAAACAGTTTTTTTGTGCTATTTTTGTCTAATTTATTCAGCTTTACAACTACATTCATAATGGTATTGCTTAGGGAATTTTAACAACTCCAGAAGCTCGATCATAGGTGTCGAACTCCAGTCCTCGAGGGCCGGTATCATCTCTGTCAAACACACCTGATTCAAGTGATTGGGATCATTTTCAAGCGCCTGTTAATGAACTAATCATTTGAATGAGGTGTGTTGGGGTGAGAAAATGGGAAAACATGCAGGATACCGGCCCTCAAGAACTGGAGTTTGATACCTATGATTGATAGATCACTCAACATCAACTGTTTTATTTCTTGCTTGCTTGCTCAAAAATTGTGTCATCATTGGCAGTATGCATATGTATAAGATTTATTAAAATAAAGGAGCCACTATAACGCTGTTTAGCAATAGCTTCAGGTTCCATTTCATTTGCTCTTAATTTGACATGATTTGAAATGAAAAATGTAGTGTTCCGTCATGCACGTTACCTTTTAATGCAGTTAAATTCAATTTTCTGATCCCTTGTTAAAATGAAATGTACCCCCCAAGTGCCTTCACATCCTGGTCTTGAAGACAATTGTCCAAATCCTCAGAATTTCAGCATCGCAACAGTAAATATTCTCAGATTTTCTTCGTCCTCTGTGAAATCAGACAAATTATTGTGTTAAATCACAATAAAATATTTACAAACATTCATCCAAAATGTAATTTTCCTGAGAATGTCTGTGTATGTGTAACATAGTAGTCCTGCGTCCGACCAGATTGATGTTGTATATGTTTAAGTTTGTTACATAACCAACCACACAGGTTTCTCTAGTTTGACAGTATTTGTGTGTGCGTGCGCCATGTTTGTGTTGACTCTGGCCGCTGATGAAAGCCGTCTTTGCGCGGGTGCCACACACCCACTTTGTGTACACGCGTGAGCATTATCGGTCTGACATGGAGCGCTATAATAGAGCTGCAACGCGATCTGGGCCGAGCTGGCTCCATAAGACCCAAGTAAGCCTCACCTAAAAGAAGCGAGAGGCGATGGCGACTCGCCAACTCATGCGAGACACTCGATGATGGAGCGGGGCGGCGTTCAAGCGCTTTCCTGGGATGCTTAAATTTGAAATAAGGGGATGGCGGGAGGGTCACCCCTCTCGGTGGCGCCCCCTCACTCACAATCGCTTTTTATTGGCACAGAATTTTGCTCGATGGGTTTGAAATGGTGTCAAACGGTTTATTCCCCAGTTTGAATTGTACTCGGAGGCCAGCATAGCTCTGCTCCACCTCAAAGGCCCGCAAGACTTCACCGACCTCATGCAGAAGTCCAAGAAGAACCTGACGCTGGATGGGCAAGAGCTGACCATTAGCCCCGCCTACCTCTTCTGGGACCTGACTGCAATCTCGCAGGTAATCCCAACCCAATTGATGAGTTTGCGATGCCAAACGACGCCCTAATCCGATATTTAGATGACATGACTGTTGTCGTACAGTCCAAGCAGGATGAGGACGTCTCGGCCAGCCGCTTCGAGGACAATGAGGAGTTGCGGTACTCTCTGCGCTCTGTGGAGAAACACGCTCCCTGGGTACGGCATGTCTTTGTGGTCACCAACGGGCAAATTCCTTCCTGGCTCAACCTGGATAACCCACGCGTTTCGGTCGTCACGCACCAGGTAACCTCCGTGACGCGTCGAGCGCTTTGACAAAATGGAATCGGTTTCCAAAAGGTTCTCCTTTGGACCGCAGGAACTCTTCTTGAACCACAGCCATCTCCCCACCTTCAGTTCGCCCGCCATCGAGAGCCACATCCACCGCATTCCGGGACTCTCGCAGAAGTTCATTTACCTCAACGACGACGTGATGTTTGGCAAAGATGTCTGGCCGGATGACTTCTACAGCCATTCCAAAGGACAGAAGGTAATCGGAGTAGACCCAGAAGGGAGATGTACGCAACAGAACCTGAGGATTGCCACCAGATCCAAAGCAAAAATTCACACAGTTTAATATCCCTTTAAGTGTTGTACAAGTACCACAGATGGTACAAAGTTTACCTCCAGTGGAAGACTAAAATAACACTGACTTAAAACTAATGCTGTTAATCCAGTGCTGTATGCGTTTTTACCTTTGAAGAGCAATTTGTATGACAAATATCTGTTTGACTCAAACGCTGGGGTTTTTCTTTCCCTGTAGGTGTATCTCACCTGGCCTGTTCCCAATTGTGCGGAAGGCTGCCCGGGATCCTGGATCAAGGATGGCTATTGTGACAAGGCGTGCAACAACTCGGCATGTGACTGGGATGGAGGAGATTGCACCGGTAAACCATATAAAACAACATTAACACTGCACTTGCATGAAATCTAGTTGTACTGTATGTTGGAGCATTATATTCAAATTTATTTGCCCCAGCTGCATTGAAGTTCCTCATATTTTAGTTCATTCAATTTATTTGTCAGTAATATCTCCGGAAAGATGACAAGTCAATTTGTGCCACTTGTTTTTTTTTCTGTCAGGTGCCGCAGGGAGCAGCAGGTTCCCGGATGGGGTCAACCCTGGTGGTCCCGGTGGAGCCGGCGGGCAGATGTGGCAGTTTGCAGGGGGTCAAATTGGCCTGGCCGCAGCCTCGTACTGTAACCAGGGTTGCGCCACATCATGGCTGGCAGACAAGTTCTGCGACCAAGCCTGTAACGTGCTCGCCTGCGGTTTTGACGTGGGAGACTGTGGCACAGGTGACTGTCAGGCAAATACGCGCATTTCTTTTTGAGTTCTGGTCACATTGTTGTTTGCGTGGTAGATCACTTCGGAGAGCTACACCGTGTCACTCTGCTGAGTAACCAGACCGCGTACGTCCTCCCAGTTGGTGAGATCAGACCTTATTTCAGCTTCCGACAGCTGGCTCACAGGTAAGATTGCGACGTCACAAAATGGAATGGGGAATTTTTTTTTCACTCCAAACCAACCCATTAAAAAAAGCACCTGTGACATGCAAATTAAAATGCATCTTCCCAAAAGCTCCTCAAGCAAGCTTTGTCACTGCAATTTTGCAGTAGATTCTTCATCTTCAGTTTTATTTATTGTATGAGGAAGTGTAGACATGAATAACTTTTCTGGAAATAGGCTAGAATGATCCAAAATGCTGTTTTTGAGTCATTACAACAACAATTTCAGTTTGCAATTTCCTGTCTTTTTGTCTCCTCAGGGTCTCGGAAGCCCACGTGAGTGACGACCCGGTGGTGCGTCACACTTCGGTGGCCAACAAATGGAAGACCATTCACCTCCTTCTCCATCCCGGCCACAATGCCAGCAGGCTTCGTTACAATATCACCTTCCAAAAAGAGGACAACACGGCCTTCACCAAGGTCTTCGACGTGGTCGTCGACACGCGTCAGCTTCCGCATGCTAACAGGACGCAGGACAGCAGAGAAAGTTCCAGCCAGAAGCCTTCCGTGACCACAGAAGCACCCTTTTTGTTCTCGGATGTACCTGAGGAAAAGAGAGGTCCCAAGATCCAGAGGAAGAAGCCGGATCAACTCGAGGCAATCGTAGAAGTTCCCGCTGTCAACGAATCACTCTTGCCAGCCCCTGTGCGCAGTGAGCTTCAGAAGCTGGATGAGAAACTCCTCAAAGGCGACATCACACTGAAGGGTTACAACGTTACTAAGGCGCAGCTGCTGGCCGACCACCGGGAAGATGGTGACAGAGAGCAACTTGACGTTCCGAGCGTAGTGGAGAGGCCCAAAATTTCCAAGCTGTTGAGCCACATAACCAAAGTGAAGAGCGCTGAGTGGCGAGCGCAGCCTCCCTACGGTCCTCCAGTGGCGAGGAAGCTCCAGCACTTCATCCCCGCTGACAGAGGCTTCCTACCGTGGGAGAAGAAGAAGTACTTCCAAGACCTGCTGGTGGTAAGCTCACTAAAATCATAGCTATTGGAATGGTGAACTATGTTCACAGTCATTCCTTCTTTCTAGAGGTGCATCCTTTAATGGACAACTAATCATGCATTATATTAACCGATAATTATTCCAGATAAATGATTAATCATTTTGAGACCTGAAATTGTGCAAATCTCCAGAATTTCTGCCTCCTGATGGTCATTTTATTCTTTTAAGATAGCAGGCTCGATTGTCTTTATTTACATATTCTATTTACATTTTTTGTCATGTTTACATATTATAGTAATTATTTTTTAAATGATTTTTTGAGCGTGTTTTTTAATGTTCTGATTCATCGAACAACCGTTCCCCTTATTTAGACATATTTTTTCTGATGTGAAGCTCCTGCTTTGTCATTTGCAACAGGAAGAAGAGCGCCTGCAAAAGGCACTGACGTACGACACTGATGGCGCCGCCGGGCGGCGCAAATTGCAGGACACGTTTGCGGACTCGCTCCGACATGTCAATAAACTGCTCAACCGCCAGTTTGGCTTTGCCTCCCGCAAAGTTCCCGCTCACATGCCGCATATGATTGACCGGCTGGTCATGCAGGAACTGCAGGACACGTGAGTAGTGTTGACTCGGACCAACCATTTTATATGTAAATTTGACTGAAAAGTGAAGCCTCTAAAGTTCTGTTTTTAAAAATAAATTTCTTGCAGATTCCCAGACGACTTTGACAAGACCTCCGGCCACCGTGTGCGCCACTCGGACGACATGCAGTTTGCCTTCTCTTACTTCTACTTCCTGATGAGCACTCAGCAGCAGCTCAACATCTCCGAGGTATTTGACGATGTCGACACCGACCACTCCGGCGTCCTGTCCGATCGCGAGATTCGGACTCTCGCCACGAGGATTCACGAGCTGCCGCTCAGCCTACAGGTTGGTCTACAACAGTGTTTCTCAACTATATTTTGCCAGGCCCCCCCTAGAAAAAAGAAAACTTTTTGCGCCCCCCCAGTCGATGCACTACACATTCTTTTTAACATTAACAACAGAGAAACGCAATACAAATCAACTTTCAACAACTGTTAAATAGTTTTATCGCGTTTATACGGGTTACAGCTTAGTCTAAAACGGAAAAAAAGAAGCAAGTGCACCAAAGTGCCTGAAACTAAAAGAAAATGATGAAAAATATTACTTTATTGCAATTACATTCCACATGACAAAAACAAAGCCTTTTTCCTGGGATCATCCAGGCCTCCCCGGTCCGCCCCACGATTTGAGAAGCACTGGTCTACAACGAGTGTCAACCTTTTTTTGATGATTTGTACCGCCTGGGAAATCACATTATTTATTTCTTTTTAGCCAAGTCCCCTCAAACCATTTCAAATCAATTATAAATGAAGAAAGAAAATCTAAAAAAAGAGCTACGATGTACAATGTGTGTAGTTGTATCTCTAGGCGTATCTTATTGAGCAACTCCAGAAGATAGATCAAACACAGCACTGTTATAAAAAATTGAAAGTTGCAGGTCTGCTCAACCACGTTTTCCCCAACCTTTTTGGAGGATTTCCTACTCGAGATTGTGTTTATTCTACTCATTATTTGGGACTTCCAGGACCTGACAAGTTTGGAACAAATGTTGATCAACTGCTCCAAGACACTCCCAAGAAACCTGAGCCAGCTACATTTGGTGAACCCTACACAGGAAGCCTACTATGACCACAGCATGGTGAACACTGCAAGACATACACAAAATCTCCTTTCTGTGCAGTTAAGTAATATTGTAGATTTTGTTTTCCAGCCGCCCGTCACTAAGGGCCTCATCATGCACTGCACGCCCATCACAGACCGCATTCGCAAAGCCTTCGTTGACCAGAACAAATACAAGTGAGCAACACTGGCTTGTTTGAAAATGCTCTCCTGGTTTGTAAGAGTTGACCACTCGCGCAGGTTTGAGATTAAGGGCGAGGAGGACATCGCCTTCAAGATGGTCCGCACCAACGTCTCGCACGTGGTGGGCCAGTTGGACGACATCAGGAAGAATCCCAGGTGGCCTCCGTCTCCTTTAGGATCCCCTTCATCACGCCGCCTAACGAGCCCTCGCTTTCTGCCCCAGGAAGTTCATCTGTCTGAACGACAACATCGACCACACCCACAAGGATGCCGCCACCGTCAAGGCCGTGCTGAGGGACTTCTACGACTCCATGTTCCCACTGCCGTCCCAGTTTGAGCTGCCCAGAGAATATCGCAACCGCTTCCTCCACATGGATGAGCTTCAGGAATGGTAGGTCCTTTCCATCTTCTGGATGGCTGGTGTGTGGTTGGAACGCAGGAACTAGTGTATTCATTTTAGGCCTTGGGACAAAAGACGACTGACAGCACAAGAGCATATATCCTTCAGAATGCTTTTTTTCTGAATTTTTAACTTTATTTACACAATGAACAGTTTTTACAATATATGCAGGACAAAGAATTTTTATTTTAGCAAAGTCGCAAAGTGTTAGCAAAGTAGTCAAATCCAATCGTAAACACCCCGACCGTGAAAGCACCCTCCCAGGCGGAGGTAATCAATACGTCTCTCAGCACTCGTGGCGGCACACCAGCTGCTAATAATGGCAGCGGCATCACATCACAAGCACCCAAATGGCTGTCAGCACGCTGGGCCAAGTGTTGCCAGCTTGTCACCATGGGGATCTCAAGAGAAGGGGGGAGGGGAGTTCATGTCCAAAGACCCTCGCTTGTTGTCAAGGGCAGGGGTGGGGGTCAGTGTCGGGCCTCGCAGTAGGCTTTAAAATTAGACGAGCCAACTCAGATGGAAGTGGTAAGCTGAGCGTTTCATCACCTCCCTGAGTTGAGGTGCTGTCACCCATGGATGCCGCCGTCTTGCATCATCGGCTGTCTTTTTGTTCATCCATAAGCATATCTCCTAAAGGAACCCCTCCCCCTCCTTGTCTCAGGCGACTCTACCGGGACAAGCTGAAGTTCTGGACCCACTGTGTCCTGGTGACGCTCGTGGCCTTCACCGTCATGTCCTTCTTCGCTGAACAGGTCAGTGTCCGCGGTTTCCTCGGCGAGCTCCGTTTGCGTGATTCGCGCCTTCGCCCCCCAAATTCCCCACCCGGCGGCTCATCCGTCTCACGTGTGACGAGCGATGCCAGGACCTGACTCGACCGAAACCAAAGACAACCCCGCCCCCCGCCTCCGTGATTCCCCGCGAGTCGGGTTGCGCCTTTTCCACCCGTTTTGTCGCCCTGAAAAAATTCCCAAAACAAATCTCGGTTTTGACGTCGCGCCGGTTTCGGGTGTCCCCGCCGAGCAAGAGAGCTTTGCGGTTAACGCTGACCTAAAGGGATTCCCACCGCTGACCCCCCCACCCGAGCCTTAGCAACCGTAACGTTTGATATTTTCATCAAAACATTTCTGGTGGTCATCCAGTATCACATGGGTCGTGCTCGCGTTTCCTCACAGCTGATACATCTAAAGCGCAAGATATTCCCCCGACGCCAAATGGCCAAGATCGACAACCCCGAGAGAGTTTGAACCAGGAAGTGCTCAACGACATCAGTGCCTCCTGTATGATGGATCCACATTTTTTTTCTTCCCTCATTTGGCAAGCTAAAACAATGAAGAAGCCATTGACTGTTTCCTTTACTTTTTTGCACTCAACACTCCCGAGACCCACTACATCCGCTTTTTTTTTTTTTTGGAGACTATGTGCTGAAACACAACGGACCGGACAATAACGATTTGACAGGTGATGTGTTCCCAAACAGTTTTTTTGCGCTCCTGATGGGAACTGTTGGACATTTTACTGTTTAGGAGTTGTTTTTAATGGAATTATCTGAAATGGAATGGGTAATTTAAGTCATTGTTGGTTGTGACTTCAACAATATTGGATCTAGAAGTGCCTTCTTTGTTCATTCCTATACTTTTTTTTTTTTTACACAACAAATGTTTGTGTGAAACACTCGTCTTTCCGTGTGTGTCTAGGGCTCAATGGGCCCTTCTTGAATTTGTCTGTTTGCTAATCGTGGCAGCTTTTCCTCCTGGCCCGTCTGCACGCACGTGTCCCCGTGGGACTCAGCAGACTAACTTATAATGTCTGAAATTCAGACACCTCGGCTCTTAACTTATTTTTGAGGATTGTGACGTTGCCATGGAGACCGAGCGCTTTGTTATACTGCGTGTGGCCCCACCCCTTTAAAAGTCGCTTGCAATGGTTCTGGAATAAAATGTGTTCGGCCGATGTTCGTCTCTCTGTTCGCTTCCCTCCTCTAAAGCAAGACGAGATACACGCATGAAAAATATTTTCTTTATTACAAACTTTTCTTCCCTCCCACAGACCCATTTGTTAATAAAAATTTGTCACACAGTCAGAATTGTGAACAGTGAAAAATCTTGGTTCTACATTCCAATACATAGTTGATCACACAAACATAAAAGTCAGATGTTACTTTCCAGAGTACGAACCATAAAATGGAAGCTAAAAATAGTAAAGCTGTACCACAGAAGAAGAAATTCATTTCATCCCCAACCTGAATAAGCACATCAGATTAGCTGCTGGCGAAATGTATCAATCTGAGAAAAGTCAAAAGATCTGTTTACATACCGTAGATAAAATGGAAGCTTCTGTATTCTTAGTGGAAAACACGTAGAAAGTTGGTTTGGTTTGCAATATTTACATTTTTTTTTTTTAATTACAATGAAATCAATTAAGGCGACTTCAGATGAATTGTATACAATCACAACATTCATTATTAGCCCTTTAGGGAGAAGTCAGAAAGCACAACGAATGGCAATGAGATGAAAAGTAACGCTTCTCCTAGCCTGCTGACCAAAAGACCTCATTGATTTTTTTTTTCTTCATTTAATCCACCCTGATTGATCATATTTATTGAACAATTAGACATAAAAAATTGGTAATGTCAAGTCAAACATTTGCAGATAAAAATGGCTTTAAAAACTTTGGTAAATCTTTTTTAACGTTTTAGAGCATTATTTTACTTTGGTGGCTGATTTAAGTTATTTTTTTTTTAGTCAGAAGTGGTCACTTGGTCAAGGCATGGGGTGCAGGGTCTCCTCTCGTCGTCGTCTGCTTTCAGGAGCGGGGTGAAGTCCACGTCCCCCCCGACCTCCTCCCGCCGGGCAAGATGTCAGTCGCGGTGGGCGGAGCTAGGCGGAGTGATGCTGAAGACGCGGATGCGTAAGTGGCCAGCTATCTGGTGGCACACGCCTGTGCAGTAGCGTGCCAGGTCCACCAGGGAGAGCACCTGAAGGTCATATCAAGTAGGTTCTGTCTCGTGTCCTTAATTTGACCTCAAAACGTTTGAATGCACTCTGAAGCTTTGACGATGCCTCGTTTTGATTCAAGTGCAACAGCAGAAACTCACCATGGCGATCCAGAGAACGATATATTCGTCGACGAAGCTGTTGAAGTACTGGTTGAGGAAGAGCAGGCCTGGGCCGATGAAGGCCGTGTCTGGGAGGTGAAGCTCACTCTTTGTCATATGCGCCACCTGTGGGGGAGGGGGAAAATTTAAGCTTTCTGTAAAGTGAAAAATCTATTTTCAAAATTTGTCACTGCAGAAAAGTGATGTGAATGTCAATGCAACTGATGTGCAACCTATGGATCCTTGGAAATGATTTGGAGGCATTTTGAGTGTGGTTAATACCACACAAACAGAGGAACAGCAAAAAACGAAGACACAAGGAACCCACCACAAGTTTGTTGGAGATCTTGGCGCTGACCATGCCGAAGGCAAGCAGGTAGAGGCAGGGATGGTTCTCAAACAGCTGAGTGGACGACTTCTTGAAGATGATGAAGGCCAGCGTGAGGATGAGGCCGATGTGTAAACCCGGACTCAGGACGCTGGTGTCCTGCGCAACAGCGATGTGGATTTAACCGTGCGGCGAGACATCTTCCAACGCTACTCAACACAACCTACCGCCACAGTGGAGCCATTTTTACCGACGCCGCCGTTGAGAATGACATGGAAGTAATTGTAGCAGGAGTAGAGCGCCCCGCCGATGATGCCCACGATGGGGAAGGTGTACAGCTTCACGCCAATGAGGGGCAACTTTCAAATAACAGATTCAAGGGCTTTTTTGTAACGACGTTGAAGTTGACAGTTTTTCCACAGTATGAGCGCCATTCTGCGGTTTGGGTTACCGTGGTCTGCCAAAGGCTCACCCCCCCGAAGGCTGACATCAGGTACATGGTGATGATGGCGAACTGCACCTCGGTGACATCCACCCTGCTCGGGAGAGAAAGCGGCGGTCGAGCACGGGTCGGCGTGAATCCACCTAAGCGAGGGGAGGTGGGGACTCACAGGCCAAAGCGGAGAGTTCCGGACACGTAAGTCTGCCAGTGGGCGCAGTAAAACATGAACATGCCGACAAAGCCGCAGAAGAAGATCCAGTGCGGGTATCGGCCGATGCCGCAGGAGATACATGTCCCCACGGCGACAAACACTGCAGCGAGAGCCAGTAACGCCTCAGTAACAACAGCGTGGTGAAGTACAAAAAGTGGATCACGGAGCACCTGTGGAGACGGCGTCACAGCCGTGGTCGAAGAGCTCGCCTAGGGCCGAGCTGCTGTTGGTCCTGCGGGCCTGCTTGCCATCGATGGCGTCCAGAGACTGATACGCGAACAGGCCCAGAGCACTCAGGATGAAAGCCCAAGCTGGGGCCTGAGGAGGAGATTTGACTGTTACAGAAGACGCCAAACAAACCCCAATTCATACATTATTCACAAAGTAAGAAAAGCATTGAAAAAATGTATTTTTAATCAATGAACTTGGAATTGACACAAGCCCCACCCTTTTAACAAAAAAGTTAAGTCGTGTGTAATTGTCCAACTGAATTCAAATCGAAAAACATGCAACTCCCAAAGTGTATTAGTATCTGAAAGCTTTTTTTTTTCTTTGTGTCACAGACAAAAAGACAATATTTGGAGGAGCTTGCTGTTTCATGGACAGCGGCAATTCATGTGTACAACATGACATTCTGTAAGTATCTTAATGAGTGAATAATCAATGCAGATAAGCGTGCAAGAGATAAAAGGTGGACTTTGAAAGAGTTGTAAGCATGAAACGTGAATAACGCAACAAAACAAGATGGACTGGCCTAGCCTGCGTGAAATCCAAGATTTAAAGGTATGCGCATTAGAAACGTGACGTCACGAGGCGACTATCGTAAGATTGTTTTGGACATGTTTTGACGCCGATGAACTGCAAATCCACTTTTGAGACGGATCTCGAAGATCGATCGCTTGACGGTTGTCAGCGATCCAATCACCAAACCAGTGAAAAATCTCGACAAATGTTTACACTTAAGCAGCCGTCGAATCCCATTATTAGAAAACAACCATTGACTATTAAAATGAAAAGTCATTTCAACGTCCATTTCCCACCTCCCACTTTAGATTGTTGGATCGATTTCATACCGATTTCGCCATTTAACATAAAAATGCCCAATGCGCGAACCAGATTTTGCGAGCGAGTGTCGGTGCAGAAACTTTGTCCAAGGTCGCCTTAACTTGCCTCCTCCGTGGCAGTGGGGCAAAAAAACACCAGCAGGAGCGTGGAGAATATGTTGACCAGTAGGCCGACGATGGTGAGCGTATTAGGGGCGATCCACGTCGGGATTTGCTGGACGAGCCAGTTCCAGTAGATCTGACACGGCGGCTCCAGCAGGGAGCGACCCGAGGCGCTGTACTTGTGGTCCTCCAGCCGCTTGAGCTGCGCGCTTGACAGTGGCTCCGGCCACAAGAAATTGGCCATCCTTTCTCCTTAAAATAGACAGTGGCCAGTTTCCGCGGGGTCCCAGCGAAAGAGGCTCAGATTTAGCTACGTTCTCTCGGCGAAGCCCAAAACATAACAGCGCATTTGGCCTGTGGAGGAAAGCGAATGTTGCTTAGGCCATTTCCGAGGCGGAACCATGAGTGAACGGTGACGTGTCGGACATGGTTGTCTAAGGACCGGAAGTAGAGCGCTGGATAAATCTTTTCACTTCCGCTGTGACCTTTACAAAATAGCGACATAATATGGTATCTAGGTTAAAACGTTAATCATTCGCCACCTTTTTGTACACATTTTTTTTCATTTTTATCTAAAATACGTGTACATTTTACGCAATCATAATGTACAACCTGATTAGTTATTTTATTGTGGTTCACAATTCTAAAAATGTTTGTTTACACCTGGCGTAAACAGAAAATAGAACGCCTTTTATATCAGCGTGTATTTGCTTGACGGTCTGAATTTCTGTGACATATTTAAACACTGTAGTAGACTGATTTTTTTAAAAAAAAGGATGTTGAAATAAGATAGAAAAAAGAACAATGCCATAGTTAAAATTGCCATTTATTGTAATCCAGGGGCCATAATTACAAAGGCATGCACATGTTGACCGAGCTTCAATTCTTGCCCAAGTCATCAATATGAATCCAGAAAAATGACAAGACTTCATGCAGAGGGAACCACATTTTTTCATTAACCACCTTGCCCTCTTGTAATGGTAAGTCCACGATACTTTCATTTATCCAACAGTTTTCTTCAGAGACACCATACAAAGACAGAACAAACATTTTTTTTTATACATGCCCCTCCCTTACCAAGTACCTCCGCCCCCGCCCCCCAAAAAATGAACAAGAAGTGTGCTAGTCTTATTGTTGTTTTCACACGTAAGCAAAACAAAAAGAGCTGCTGACATGCATCTGAGCTGACTGAGACATACAAAAAAAAAAATGAGGGTGACACAGCATGCCACACAAAGACCGGTGCGCCCCCCTCCCCTCGTTCACCCTTCCATCCCCAAATCGGCCCCCAAGCTGCTGGCCTTCCATCTTGGATGGGTGTAAGTGGAAGAAGAGGGGCGTCACTCGTGGCAGCACGTTTTGCAGCTAAAGCGCAACAAGTCTCTACTTGTCTTGTTCGACAACCTTCGTCTCAGTCATGTACTTGTCAATCAGGTGGAGGGGCACGCCGCGTTGCATGAGTTCGTAGAAGGTGAACCCTCCTGTGGTAGCGGGTGAGGAACAAGAGGGGACACTCGTTAACAGGCACTGACAGGCAAATGTGGTTTGAGTGTAATAAGTGTCTCATTTTCAGTTCTTCTTTGGATTTGTGTGTTGTAAGCCCCATAGGCCTCTCCCAAAAAATTCAAACCATGAGTATTTAGCTCAATGGGCAGTATTAACAGCCTAAATGATGATCAAATGCCACTATGGCCATATTAGAAATGTTCCTTACCCAATGAGAATAAAGAATATATGCCTGTGCGTCTTTTGGTCGCTATCTACAGTGCAACATTTCTGCATGCTAGTCTCATGGATGACATTTCCTATTATGTGGTAGCAATAAACTATGTGGTTGTTTTAAAGTCATGTGCAATTGTCTTTTCTCTTTAGTTTGACAGACAAGCAACTGGAGGTGATAGTGAACAGATTCACTTTTGAAGAATTAAATTGAAGACAATGGATCTTGAAAAAAAAAAATCCTAAGATGGGTAAGGTGAGTAGTTGTATTTCATTCTACTAAATGATTTATACAATGTTTAATTTGTGTGACAGATGAAGAAAAAAGTATGTAAAGCATGTAACTATTTTTTACACTTGTATAACCCATCTGTAATGAGGATTCCATCAAAAATATTTTTTTTGTTTGTTTTGTTTAATTAGATGGTTTTACACCTGTTTAAACTATACCCAAGTAGAACTGAACTGAGACACAAGCTGAGGCTTCGAACATACAGCCACTTTGCCAAATCCAGCACAGAAAAGACCCTGAAAAATATTCTCTTATTCACCACAAAGTGACTGCTACGAGTTTTTAATGCTCTAAAAATTCTGTTCATTGCAGCCACGTGGAAGAAAAGCTAGATCAACCGTTGTTTCCGTACATTAGCAAGCAATTTACTCACCTCGTGTCGTCTGCAGTGTGCACACAACACTCAAGGGTCACAATATGGCAACCAGTGCGAAATACAAAATAGAAATGTAAAGTAGTCCAGCTATGAGGCTTCATGCAAATCCCGTTACATTAAAAGGGCCGACGTTCTTTCCAACAGGGGGGAGGGACTTCCTGCAAGGGAAATAGCGGCCACGGTCCCAACCAGCAACTCAAAGTTAAAAAGCAGGCTGACACGGCGGGATGCATAATGAATGACATAAGCTTCATATGCCGGATCCATATGAAAGCTTACCTTATGTGAGAACACACATTCATGATTCTTGAGTTTGGACTGGGGGGAGAGAGAAGAGAATAGGGGTTAACCAAATGTTTACGTGGGGTTATATGTGTGCACCAGGGGGTGTAGCGCTCAGTGATTACTGAACTCTTTTTATATGAGGTTAACAAATGAATGTGGCTCCGTTGTTGAGAAAAACTGTCAGGTCAAAGAAGTGAGGATGGAACTAAAAGGGTGAAATTTGACATGAAATGATGCTACCAAACTTGTAACATTAGCTCCTCTAGTGGCATAGTAGGCAAAACATGTTAAAAGAATGACCTTTTGCTCTTGGAACATATACATCAATGAAGTTAGCTTCAGATGAACCAGGTCTATGTCAAGGTAAATTTGCAAAGAAACAATCGATGGCAGCCAAATAATGCATGTATCTCTGGTTTAGTTTTTCTTTTTAATCAATTTGAAGCAAAAGAAAAACAATACACTGGAGATATATGCTTTTTATTGGACAGGCTGCTTGATTGTTTTCACTGTTAAAGGTTCATTTATGCTTATCGTAAGAACTAAAATGATGCTCCTCCCCCTTGTAGTTTATTTTGGTTGTTTGAAAAAACACTGCAAAATGTTCAGACAATAATAACATATTTTAAATATTAAATACCACAATTAAGTACACATCTTGTAAACCACCCATCCAACATTCTGTCACATGTAAAACCTGGGCTTAACAATTTAGCTCATTTTAAAATCATCATTGCTGTTGAAATAATAAAATTGATATATTGTCAGCCGTAGATCAGTGACATCATTCCATGGGTCGTGTCAGTGGGTGCTGCTCTTCAGTATCCTCAAATATAAACGAAAGAAACATTGCAAAGGTGGAGTATATAGACATTATGTCCCGATTAAATTAAAAAAAAAAAAATACAGAATTAATTTCAAGGCCAGTCCTTGTTGATTTTTTTCTTCCCCCTATCATTGCAAACCACTTAAACAGATTATTCAGTTCCATTCTCAACACTGCCCCCACAACACAGTTACTGGTGGTAGAGCAACATTTGGATCATACGTACTGTATATGTGCAGCATATCTAACATGGAGCACAAATGCGCCTTGGAATGATTTCGTTTAAGTTCATCAGAAGGCTTTAAAGATAACTAGATGATTTGTCTTTATGATTACATGGGGAGATATGTATTAGTTAACACTTAAAAAACGGTTATTTCATATATGATAGCTTCTGTGACAAAAAACAAAGAGATACTTACATGTCCTACATGGCAGACCTTTGGATTTTTCACAACACACATTTGAAACACGAGTACCTACTTTGAATTGGCCCCAACAGCAGTAGTTTCTTTTTGGTTTGGTTTGGTTTTAATTTCAAATAAATGCTCTTTTTAATTCAAAATAAGCCAATCAAGGTTTGGGGAAACCAACAGTAGAAAGTGGCGCTAACCCACCCTGCGTCCACACTTACCTTTGACCTCCAGCTTACACTCCACCTGGGCTTCCCCCAAGTCATTAATGGCCCTGCAGGTGTACATGCCGCCGTCATAAGGACTAGGTTTCCTAATCTCCAGCGTGCACACGCCCTGGTTGCTGAACATGCGGTAGCGCGGGTCATCGCCAATGATGATCTTGTTCTTCATCCAGGTCACTTTGGCCTATGACAAAGCACAAGGTTCGGGGACCGGAGTCATCGTTGCAATTCATTCTTGGGTGGGTTCCAACTTGCCCGATTCCTACCTTGGGGTGGGCACGCACGCTGCAGTTGAGAGTGGTGTTGTAGCCGGCGATTCCAAACGTGTTGATGAGCGGCTGGGTGAACCTGGGAGCCTCGTTGAAGTCGTGGTCATTGAACTCAAAGATTTTCAACTTCATGTCTGCAGGTGGAAGAGTACAAGCAAAGTGTTTTCATGTTCTCAGGACACGTTCTCCTTGTTCAGCTTTTGCTATCCCAAAAAAACATTTTTTTTCTTCCAAGACGATCTGACTAACCTCAAAAACTCTCCACAAACCAGTCACGATCAGAGAAAACTCATACCTTCTTTGACGATGAGGGCACTCTTCCTTGTTTGGGTGGCCGACTCGCTAAGTCCACACATGTTCTCAGAAAAGACCCTGAAGTAGTACTCGTTACCGACCACCAGTTCGGTGATGGCGATGGAAGTGCGATGGTAGTGCTCGATGCACGTGTACCATTCCTACGTTCGGCACATCAAAATGTGTAAATATGAGGAACAAGCAATTGGCGTTGCAGATTTCTCCAAATCCATTTTTCACCATTGTCTTCTTGTCTGCCTTTTGAATGGTGTAGCCAGTTATTGCAGCGTTGCCGTTATCTCTTGGAGCGGTCCAGGACAGCGATACATTTTCTCCCCAGACGTCTTCGATATTCACAATCTGAGGAGGCCCAGGGAGGTCTAACGGCACAGAAATGAAAAAATGAGCCTAAGCTTCTTTTGCGTCACTGTTTCTCACATGCTTCATTCCCTCACCTATGATCTGTATGTCCATCTCTGCGGAGTCCTCATGGTTTTCTACCTGCACCTTCATTTGATACTTCCCGGAGTGACTGCGTTCTGCTTTACGGATAAAGATGATGCTGTCGCTGTCCGTGTTCCGGATGCTCACGTGGGCTGGATCTATGGGTTGACCGTCCTTCAGCCAAGTGACTTTCGGCCTAGGTTTGCCCTATTCGGAATTTGTCACATGGATATTACAAGGAAGATGTTCAGTGACGGTAAAAATGATTGGACTTTGCCTTACCATGAATGGCACCACAAGGTTGACTGTTTCCCCGACTTTTCGAGTATAGGTCTGCTTCAGGTGTCGGGGGACACGGATCTTGGGTGGTTCTTTACGAAATTTAAGACATCAGTTATCAGGCAACTTTTTATTTTCTTTTTTGCTTTGTTTTTCTGCACAATTTTCTCTTACCGATAACCTCCTTTACAAGAATGGCATGTTGAGTATTCCGTGGAGCACTTGCTCCCGCAGCGTTGACAGCCTTGACTCGAATGAAGACTTTAGTATCTGGTTTCAGACCTGTGATGGTGTATCTGGTCTTGTCTATCAGTTCTTTATTGGCTGGTACCCATTCCTCAGCTGTTGGTAAAGAAAGATTGCATCTTCTCAACTTTGATTTCCTCAAATTTGATCAAGGACAACCCAGCGAGTCACTAAGATGGCTTTCTTACATCCTTCAAGACAGTATTCCACCAAATACCCGTCGAGACCAGCAGCTCCAATGGTTTCTGGAGGACGCCACTTGACGGTCACTGTTGTGTCAGTCACGTCATCCACCACCAGCATGGTGGGCTCACTGGTCACAGCTTGGAGGATGCAAATATCGCTAATCAGGCTTTTGCTTTTGTGACGGTGTCCAGAAACAAGATCAAAACACAACAAGCACATGAAGCAAGGCTCCTCTCTGTCTGCCAGCCTTTGGACTCTTTCCATTCTTGATTCGGAATCATTTCACTCCTACTGAACGCTCTCATGGACTTAATCTCCTAAACCTATAATCCGCAGATGGTTTGGCAGTCATTATAAAGACAATTTTAATATCTTCTAAAGTCCCTGCGCGACCAATGGAAGTCTTAGTTAAATGCTTTGAATGGCGGTGAGACGGGAGGGAACAGCTGTGTGCCTGTGGTTCCAAGGACACATCACGCACTTCTATTCAACCTGAACTCTGAGCAAAAATGACAACAGGCGTTTGAAATGCATTACGTTGTGCTCAAACAAGGCACTCCAGTGACAGTGCCAATGGAAAGTTGAGTCATTGTTCGGGGGACATTAAAGGGATGATTTGTTTGACTCACCAAGCGGGGTAAAGGCCTTGGACGGTTCACTGGGCTTGGAGACCCCAATGGCATTGACAGCAAATATCCTCACTTCATATGGTACGCCCTCAATCATCTTCTTAGGTTCGTATGACGTCTCTTTGATCAGGTCAAAGTTAATTCTCATCCACCTTGAGCTCTGCTTCTTTTTCCTCTCAATGTAGTAGCCTGTCAAGAACAAACAAAGGCTTTTTTGTTGCACAGTAAATTTGTAAAGTGCGTATTTTGTCACTTACCTAAAATTGGTGAACCCCCATCATATTTGGGCGCCTCCCACGTCATAGAGCACCAATCACCTCCAACCACAGGGACCAAAGGAGCATCTGGAGAATCAGGGATATCTGCAGGAAGAGCAAGGGGTTTGGACTTTTTGAAATTCCATAGACACACGTTAATCTCTTTTGAGCCAGCTCTTACCTACAACCTTTAATTTGATGCTAGCTGAGGCCTCACCAGCCTCATTTTGAAGGACTAATTTGTAGTTGCCCGTGTCTTCGCGCTCTGTGATATCAATCGTCAGGCTAGTCTGGTCAACGTACGTTTCAGCTCTGACTCGATTGCCCGACTCGAGAATAACCTGGGCCAGAGATGCGGGTGCCCAATGATTATAGACCCTGTGAATTATCATCTACCCACGTTGCGGATAAAAGTTTGATACTGACCCTTTCACCTTTCATCCACACCACCTTGGGGGCTGGTTCACCACTGATGGGGATCTCCAGCCGCATTTTGTTTCCGGCCACAACTGTCACAGTATTGTCTACGAAGTTCAAGCCCTCCAGGTGCACCTTTGGAGGATCTGAAGAAAATTGTATATTGAATGATTGAGTGTTTTAATGGATGTGATGTCAAGTCAATTAGTCAGGAACATACCTATGACATGAACCTTAGCAGATAGGCTGTGTGAGTACCCCTCAGGTACAAAAGTATAATCTCCAGAATCGTGAAGGGTGCTTGTTTCGATTGAAAGTTCGTGAACCCTGGGGGAAAAAAACAACAACAAAAAACCCTTGATGTTAGTCAACATAATCACTCGCAGTATGTGGATTCAACATTAACTCTTGTCAGTGAGGTCATACTTATTTTTGTGTACAATGCTGATGCGGTCATTTTCTTGGATCAGCTGTCCATTTCTATACCATCGGCCCGGAACGTTACCCGGAGAGATCTCGCAACATAACTTGAGAGGCTTTCCCAGCATCACTTTTGTATCCTGCAGGTCCTGATGGATCTTCAGTGGTTTCACTATTGAGCAGAGTTAAATTAATCTCTCAGATGAACAGCCGTCCTACGACAGCAGCAAAGCATATTAGGCATCAGTGTTCACATACATTCAACTTGTACACGAGCCTCTGAAGAGCCACCAGAAGCCATGATGGAGTAAGTCCCTGTATCTTCCAGGGATGCGTCGTCGATCACCAGGGTGTGTTTGGTTCCCTCGCACTTGACGCGGTATCTGGATCGAACTCCTGTTGGAATCTCAACTCCATTCTTCATCCTGAAAGAAGGAGTGTTCAACTGCTTTTCTGGAAAAGGGAGTTTCTATGTAGTTGTCGGGGCTTTGAGCCATCATCTTACCATTTAACAGGGGCGCCTTCCTCTGTCACCTCACATTCCAGCTCGATTCTCTCATTCACTGTGGTGTTCACAGGCTCAAGACCTTTAACGATCTTGACTGGCAATTCTGCGATCGAGAAATAGCGATAAGCGCTGAAGAGAAAACTGATAAGAATCTGCCGAGGACCGAGATGAAAATCTTTTCTCTCTACCTTTCACAAACAGCTCTGTGGAGCATTTCTCATCTCCTGCTGCTACAGAATACGCTGCATCGTCGTTGAGAGCACAGTTGTTGATGACCAGGATTCTTTGTGTGCCCTTGTGCTCAAATATGTACCTAAACGTGATTCATTCGTTAACTTGACTGAAAGACATGCATGATCAAATTTCACTCTTTGTAAAAAAGCAAGTGTCCATTAAGTTTCTCAGAATGCTTCATGCACATCAGATCAGAAACCAGCTAACTGCGCAACACTGAACACGAAGGAAATAGCTTGACAGACAAATCGACTTACTTCCTTTGACTTAAGGTCAGCAGTAGACAGAGAACAGGGCCGGAGCGCACAGTGTGTGCAGGAAGGGATTATGGCAGACAGCAAGGAGCATCATGACATAACAGACAGACGTAGACAGAAAGACATCATGCCTGGGATTGTAGTCAACCAGGAAGTCCTGGTCGTGAAACCAGAACACAGCAATAGCCTCCCAAATGGCTTTAGCTTGGCATGGCTTTGGCATTAACTTCAAATTCGGTTTCTTTCCAGGTCTAGCATCATATCTGTTTTAGGTGACGCTCTGAAAGCTTTCGGGGCGGCATAAATCAGTGGTAGAGTGTTCGTTTCCCAACCGAGACCTTGCTGGTTTGATCTCCGACCATTGTGACCATGTCAGTGTCCTTGCGCAAGACACTGAAACCCCAGTTGCTCATGATTCTGCATCATGAGTGGGTAAATGAGTTTTCAGTTTAAAGCGCTACGAGTACCTAAGGTAGAACGGTGCTATATAAGTGAAAGTCCATTATCATTTCAACTTTCTTAAAATGTGTTCCATTACAACTCCAGAGCCCGTTTTCTAAACCTTCATATCTACCCTCTTGCCAAAGCCACACTCAGTTAAAAGACCTGTATGGGAGGTACCACTCGTTCCTGTACGGAGGCATACAAAAAGCAGTTAAACACAACAGTACATATGAGATTATCACTCAAATGTCGCTCTGCAGTAGTAGAAACTATTACGAGCCACATTGAAGTCGAGAAGACATTGTTGAGACAACTCAAGACATATTTCCGCAAATGAATGGCATCTTATGAAATGCGCTTCATTTGTGTGTAGGTCTGACGATCTTTAGGAAACACAGAAGTCGACGTCGGCACATACTTGGGACTGGGACGGATCTCTTGTCCATTTTTGTACCACTTCAGGTCAACCGTGGGGTCAGTCAGATCAACAACAAGGCGGATCTTGCCTCCTTTGTCCACCTGATATGCAGGGTCCAGCTTCTTTGCAAAGGCTGCAAAATGATATGATCGTCAGCGTAGTCCTCTCTGGAATTACAACGGCCAAAGGACTCTTCTTCACCTTCGCTCTTTTTCTCCTCTTTGGGAATCTTTTTCATTCTGCGTAGCAGGCCTCTCAGATCAGTGATACCATACATGAAGGCGATCTTCTCGTATTGATCCGGACGAGCGTTCTTCAGGATCTCCCACACATCCACCTCAGGAGTGTCATCCTGCTGTTTATGCTCCCTGGTGGTGTAGGGTATTGTGTTGGAACCAGAATCGTAAAACAATCTGAGTAACATGTCTTGAGGAACTTGTGAGCTTCTGTACAGCGCAAACTGCTTTTCTTCCTCAGGACATGTCACACAAAGGGATGGGCCTCATGCAGTGTCTACCTGAGTTTATTTTGATCTTAGAGGACAAGCTTTGGTCAGAAGTGACTAAAAAAAAAAAAATTCTAGCCAACCAGACCGAAATGAAGTGTGAAAAATGTGCGTCAATCATCTCATGCTTCCTTTCCAGCCTCGTTTGTGCTTTTGCTTCAGATCATTCTTGTCATTTTTCTGACAATATCTGGTTTGCTTTTTCAAAGGTAAAAAAACAAAAAACACACACATTCTTGCCTGCAACAAACATTGTTTAACGTTTTCATTTTTTCTGGCCCATTCCTTTGTTTTGTGCTCATTCCATTGATTGAGTCGGGGAAGCTTGCATAGTGTTAGAATCTTGGAGGCGAGTGTCGAATTAGATTTGTGACATGCTAGTTAGTGAATTTGTTGACTTGCACATGAGCGGTGTTTGCATTAGGAGAACATTCGGTCAATTCTTTCTTTCATGGACATTTTTCCAAATGTCTGAAAGTTAGCAAGGTGAAAAGCATCAGAAATGTTATTCCAACCTTTACTTGTTCTGTTTATTTTCGGGCAATTATTATGTGGAAGGCCCAAATAAACATGGCTTTATTTGTCTTATATTTCCAACTTGAAATAGAACGACAATGTAGCGATAACACTATTTTAGCGCATCATTTCTCCGTGGCTCCTTCGCACATCTTTAACAATGGGAAACGGCGCTCCAAGACCATTTCTATCATTGTCGATTGCAAGCAGGAGCCCTCCAGAATGTGGCTTTCAAATGAAGTGTTACCAAGCTACTGTACGCCAACACTCTTTACTCGTCCAATTCTGGTAGCCCCCCCCTGTCATGCTGGGGACTCTACAAGATTACGGTACTCACCCGCAGTAAGGTCTAATGCTTTTAATACCTATGGTTTTGGCTTTACTAACCTTTGATGTCTGAATATGTAGGGGAGAAGAAGAGACAAGCCCAAAATAAATGTGTCATTTATCTGGTTGTGTCTGTGTTTAGCTTGAGCTTAAATAGGCATCATTGCGTTTGTTTTGAGCAACCAAGAGAAGCATGCTAGACATAGGCTCGCCATTCAAATGGGTGGTGTCATATGAATCATTTGTCAAAAGAAGCACATGAAACCAATACTGGAGGAAAGCGCAGCAACCACTCGGTGGGTGGGCATATGATTCTCACCTATGTTTAAGGAGAGCACTAAAGTCAAGCTCCCCTGCATCTTCTTGGCCTTCACTGCTGTTGTTAACAGGGAGAGATTAATCAAGATTTCATGAAACAGTCTCTTGAAAACAATGCTGAAAGAGCAACACAACGCTCAATCAGTGTATTAGCTGCAAGCTAATAAATGATTGGTGCTTACACAAGACTCAGTTCTACGTCTTTGCTTTTGAAACAAGGTGGTTTGTGTAAGTCTTGCATCCCGTGCGTGGTGACATCAGGATGCTTTGTATTGCCTTTTTTACACATTGTTTGATGGTGATTTAATAGATCAGAGTGGGCCTTTACTTGTGTAAAGGCGCTTGAGTTGGTGAGTTGATTGTAATGATAAAACTGCCCTCAATCGTAGACTGTATGCATTTACAAGATTGTACTTTTGTGTTGCATACTGAATACACACTCTACAACGCCATCGTGTCTTCTTGCATTACCTCCTTTTGAAAGCGGATCGGATATCAATACTTTGCGATCCCCCAGCTTCTGGAAGACAGCGGTAGATGTTCACAGTAACTTGTTCATTGTGGGCGCGTTGACAAGAGCACCTGCTTGGTGCTTGAACCCACCTTTCACTTCCAGGTCAAAGCTGCAGCTGTCAAACTTGTCCTTGTAGCTGACTTCGACCCTGTAATTGCCCGCATAGTTCTCCTTGGCCTTGATGATGTGCATCTCAAATGTGTGCACCTGTCCAAATAGAGGCATATCTTTAGCGTCACAGAAGTTTGCGTTTCATCTGATGGACACCTGAGTCCGATTTTTACCTTGGTGTTGCGATCAAAGGTCTCTTTGAGCTGAAGGTGCTTCCCCGTCTTGCTGGCCAAGTCCATCCATTTTCCCTTAAACCACTTGACGGTGGGTTTGCGGAGAAGGTCTTTCGCTTCCACTTTGGCCACAAAGGTGATGTCCCCACCTTAGACAGCCAAAATGACAGAAGGAGACATTATTGTTGATGCAAATGTTCAGGTGTGGAGTTTTCCATTCCCAAACATTTTGTTCCTCTTACTAAAATGCGTATAGTATTGTCATGTCAATTGATGCATAGCCAAACCAAATCCGAATCAGTTTTGGGTTCTGATCTTAAGTTTCGGGGGAGCTATGTGACTCAGCAGAATTTCAATCCGAGGACATTGTCTTCAAATAGCAAATGCACTCACAAGAGTCATTTAGTGCGTAGTCTTTGTATGTTATGCTTACCGACTGTCACCGTGCCGCTCACGGGACTTTGTGTTAGCAGGGTGGACAGCGGTTGGGTGTCCGCGGGCTTTTCGGGTTCCTGTGTAGTCTCGATGGGCTTTTCCAGTTCCTCTGGGGGCTGGGACTCACCCAAAGACCACACTGGTTCACATTTGAAACAAACACATACGGTCGTGCGTTTTAAAAAGAAGAATTTCGCTCGATCTTTTTGGTCACCGCTGGTCTGAATCACACCCACCTTTTGCGCTGTTAGGTCATACCACACAGACAAGACACAGGGACTGGACAACACACACTTGGACATCTTGTATCACTTTCATCCCCAGCAGCAGTTTAAGCAACATTGAAAGCATGAAGTAGACATGAGTGAACATAAAACTTACTTTATTTGATCTCCAACCCGGCTGACGGAGGATCGGAATTAAAAACAACGCTATTCTGGATTACCTGGTGTGTGTAAAAATATCAACATTCTCTAGTGACTACGTCTACCACTCAATTACCTGAGTCTTTTCTCCCCATGGAAGTAACAGGGACGCTATCATCTAAATAAAGACAAAGACAAATTTACAGCATATTGGCGGGAATAGTACTGTAAAGTCCGCCCCGGGGAAGCACACAACACCACAAAAAATACCAAGCAATTAGTTTTTTTTTTTTTTTGTGGGGAGGAGTATTGAAAATGATTGTATCTGCTGTTTGAAGGGAAATTCTCAAAGGGCAAAATCGAAAGTGTCATCTTGAGTTAAAAGGTGACTGTTAATTTGTTAGCAAGGGGACATCCCCACTTCTCTCTGGTCTACTATTAAGGGTTGTCGAAACACACAAAAGAAAAGAAAAAACATGTCTGCCAGCATGTTTCCTACGCTATTTTATTCATTTATATTTTGATTTAGTGATTTAGGGAAGGCGACCGCTTTGGTCAACGCTGTAATGGGACTGAACAGAGGCATCTTACTAGGCAGCTCAATTGACAGTTTCTTGAGTGAATTGGCTTCCTCTGTGAAAAAAAGCACAGTCATCACGGAAAATGATCAGGGCAGCCTCATAAATAGAAGTTTTCAGAACTCACTCCCGTTGCCCACCAGTGAAAACTCATTTTCAGTCTATACTGCAGGAAGATGAATCGAATCCCCAGTCTTCCATCATGACACATCAAGAGGAATTTGCACGTAAATTGCATGACGTTTGGTTGAATAGATAAGGATCCACAGCATGCATACGCGTCATACATGTGGAATACGAGTTGTGCATCAGCTTTATTCGTTCAATAAAGACTAATGCTAAGGCGTCACATACACACTCTTATGCATGTATGTCAGAGCACTGACATACATCGCGACGTTAATTCCGTGTACATCCCTGATAGTTATGCTAACACTGGCCCTAAGTAATTTATTCCATCCCTGACTGCTGGGAAACTTCAGTATATTGTGGCTCAACGTCTTGTAGTCACATTAGCATCAGCCAACCCTTTTTTTGGGTACCAACCTGCAGGGGTTGATGGGGGCAGACTAGTACTCGCGACGCCGTCATCATCTGCAATAAAGGTGTTCGTTGACAAGGAGACCCACCTTGCAACATGGCTCAAGTCCTTCAATAGCAAGCAAGATGGGTGACATTGATTCGACATGCGCAAAGCGCACAGCCCAAAAATGCCAGAAACGTGAGGCAGTGTGAGATCACTCGGGGATCTTTATGGCGCATATTCCTGCAAGCTTCTCTTTTGATGACCTGATGACATGCCTTCACATCAGCAAAGGCAAAAAGCGTGCAACAACGCCCACAAAAATTATGTAGTTCAACACAAAAAGTGAAACTCAACAATTGTAGTACTAATTAAACGCAACAGAAGAAAAGTTGGCAGGATTCTCAGTTGTTTCACAATCCCGAATATATTTTCGGAATTTTCACTTTAAAATCAGAATTTTTGTGCGTCTTGAATTTAAAAAAAAAAAAAACACAAAAAAAACCCCGAGAACTGTGATCATTGTAAATTAAAAAGAAGCAAAGGAAAAAAAAAAAAGATCATTCTGGGCAAAAAGCCAGATATCCAAGAATAATCAGAATTCTGACAAGTCAAATCAGAGAAAAAAGTCAGAATTCCTGAGTATAAAGTCATTATTCTGAAATAAAAGTGAGAATCCTGCCAACATTTTTTTTATTTCACTGGCTCTAATATTGTAGTTTTCCCAAGTCCAGCTCATGCCAATTTTTAATATAAACAAAATCACTGTTTCATTCCATTTTTTAATTTAAATTTGTTGTGTTTTTTTTTTTTTGTGAAATACTGATTCATTTCTTTAAATGTATCCATACAATACATTGCTATCAACACCAGGAAACCATAACCTTACACAGCTTCGTCCAACCTTTCCCGGATATCTTTTCCTGGAATACTCGGTGACTCACCTTTTATATTAATTGCTTTCTGCTTTATAGACTGATAATCATCCGTCTTTTCTGTAGTCTTGAGATTTTGTTCTGTATGTTATACTCTCATTTCACGTCTATCTACCACACCTACCTTTTTCTCCTACCATGTAACATCTCAAAAAACGTCTTCACTGTGAAAAGTGTCAAGCCACAAGAAAAGTGCCAGGGAGCAAGTGCAGCATGATCAGACCCACAAAACACCACAATCATACCTCCTCCACAAAGATGCTGAAGGCCTCACAAAGTGAATCAAAAGCTCAAGAACGTTCATGTGATGACACACCCCAAACCCACACGTGACGTGAGTTGTGGGGGAACTGAGGACGGGGTAGTAGACAAGGTTACCCACCTGGGGGTGGAGAGACCTCCATGGAAATCACAGGGGGGGGCGGGGCATCGTTACTGTCTGGCGCAACACTTTCTGAACATAACGTGACAAATAAAAGCGGCGGATGGATTTGGATGAGCACAGAGCTTTTCAAAGCACGTTGTGCCTCTTGCTTTCTCGTGTACACCAAATACACAACAACACAAAAAAATACACACATTTACACATACTTGTTTACAGGTAACACACAATTATACTCTATACAGTGCATTCTCACACGACAAACATCAACAATGTCATTTCCATCATGTGTTGATATGGATTAATAATGTTCAAATGTAGTTAGGTTTCCCAGTGAGTTACGGATTACTACTATTCTTAAAGACCTTGTAAATGTTAGCACTGGTAATCATAAAGTCCTCTTTGGGTCAATCGTTTGAACCGACGCTGTAGATATTTAGCAAAAATTTCAAGGGTATTTTTTGTGGATATTTAGCAAAAAATTGCATGGGTATTTTTAGTGAGAACTTCTCCAGCGTCAGCCTCAAGATACTGCTGCTTCCAAGGTCAAATCGCAGCACCCGCCCACCACCCCCAACCCGCTTGCCCTCACATGGTGCGGCCCGGTGCGTCAGCTGAAACAACAGCCAGGGATCAGCTGGCCGGCGAGAGGAATTTCAGAGATGCTGAAAGCCCGGTGGTCATCACTGTGGGCCACTGCTGCACATATTGTCTACAAGGATCAACCCGTCTTAAGGTTTGTGGGCTCCTCTTTGGGAGATGATGTCTGCTCATCTCTTGCACAGTCAGACGTCTGTCTCTTAACACTAATCCAAGGGGAAAGCATTAAAACTGGTTGAACAATGTGTTATAAAACCTTTGTATGGAAAGCCTTTTTCGATTTTAGTTGTCTATACCAGCCCTGTATCAACTGATGACCAAATCAAGGTTTACCTCGCTTCTTGGCCCAAAATTGGCTGGGAAGGATCCAGCTCGCGTGACCGTGAACACGATATGGATGATTTGCCCCTCTAAGATACAATCTAACAGACAGGTGTCAAATTACGTTCATTGGGAGCAACTATCCTGAAGCTATGTTTACCTAACCAAAAACAAATCTGCGTCTGTCTGATAGTCGTCGGCGGGTGTGACGTGACAAGCGAGGACCTGCCATTGGTTACTCACCTTTCTGTTGTTCGTTTGCCGGCTCATCTAAAGAGAAAAGAAAGGAGGCATCCATTACAAAATCGTTTGCCAGTATTTGATGTGCAACACACTGACTCCAGTCTCGACTCATTAGGATTGAGTGCCCCGTGGCACACCACTTGTTTTGTGCCAACCATGAACTTACAGCTGTAACATGTATAAGGAAAAATCTCAGACTCCCATTAGCCTTTAATCTGTGTACATTATTATTAGGTGGTTCTTTGTACACAGAAGTTGTACCGTATTTTCCGCACTATAAGGCGCACCGAAAAGCTTTAATTTCTAAAAAAAAAGCTGATGGTGCGCCTTATAATCAGGTGCGCCTTATATATGGATCAATATTGAGATTCGTAGATGGGGAATGAACTGATAAAGTAAGCTTTACCTGTTTCTTTTGTGTGTTTACAGTTGAACAAGGTTGCTCATATTGACTTTGAGGTATCATGCTATTGAGAGTTTAGAGTTATCATTTGAGTTATTATTGTTATTACTTTGAGTATTACTATATTGTGATTGAAAAAGTTTTAAAATATGTCATTGATTGGAGGTGCGCCTTATAATACGGTGCGCCTTATAATTCGGTGCGCCTTTTATATGGAAAAGGTTTTAAAATATGTCATTAATTGAGAGTGCACCTTATAATCCGGTGCGCCTTATAGTGCGAAAAATACGGTACATCTGGACTTGCCCCTGCTCTTTATAGCTTTGATTGAGACGTGTTTTGGTTTGTTGTTAAAGTGAAAACGAGTCACCCAACCTTTATTTAGGTATTTAATGTCTTGCGTAAAGACACGTAATAAATTGGCAAATCCACGGATGGCGCCATGCTTCTTTGGCAGCTCAGTGTTGGGCTTGAAGTTTAATAGCAATGATAAACACCAGTAAAGTGCTAACAAGCATGAGATGGACCAAGATGGAAGTTGGTGACTTTTGACTGGCATGAAATCAGCACTAATTTGGACCAAAAAAATGTGGACAAATCAAATGCATAGGAGATCACATTGATGGACGTATTGATCTCAACTCTGTCACATTTGCTGACATCGTATCATCCTGTGAGAGCCTCCTTCTCCCGTTGCCGTCCCCCGCTTCGGATATCCATGAATTTTGCGATGAATCCCCGTCAGCATTCCGCCACCCAAAATTAGCCGCAACTTATGCATCCGAACAATGCGTTGCTGGCCATCACGGCGCAATCCTGCGGGGTCACATCATGCGGCCTAGAACGGGGCACACTCTCGTGGCGGCAGAGATAATGAGGGTGCAGAAAGGTTTTGTTTTACTTCTGAGGTCTCCCTGTTCAACTGACAAGGTTGCAGGTATTTTCAGCTGTTGCCTGTGCTGGCACTCACACAGAAAGGGGCTCACTGAAGTTCCAACTGTTGCTTCTCATAACATAGACCTTCAGCGTGCGAATGAAAACGTCTGTCAGTCGCCATCCATCCTGCCATTGCGCTCCATCGGGTCAGCAAGGGTGGCTGCCCTTTGGGCGATGTGTAAAGTAGCCGTGGGCTCGTAAGATCTGGTGCTCGGCCAATGGAGGCGGGGGGACGGGGTGGGGCTTGGGTGTCGGTGGGAGGAGATGGCAGGGAACAAGGGATGGGGATTAAAAGTGAGCTCATTCCAAACTATTCCAGGGACAAGAATCTTGGCCCCAAGAGGTGCCCTGGCGACCCATCTTCTCTTCGGTATCCAAAGTAAAGGTGGTGGGAGGGTGAGGAGGCGGTGTCATCGACAACAACAGCTGGTCCGACCCATTTGAAGAACAATACATTTCTGCACACGTTTACAGTATCTCCTCTGGGATGTGCAGCTATTTTTGGCTAATGCTTGTCACTGGCTGTTTTTGAAGGGATCAGGAGTTGTGCACGCCCACACACAGGAAAGACATCCTTGTCCCGAATTTTCAATTAAGATAAATCCCGCAATGGCAAATTACACGATCCAATACCGCCGTTACAATCAAAAGCCACGTGCCGTAGTGGTGTGAGTTCATGTGTGCCAATGAGGCTACTGACAATTCCTGCAAGGGGAGGCAAAAAATGGTTTCGTTCCTGTGAACTAAAATCAAAATAACAAAATAAAGGAGGGGCTTCATGTCTGTAATTCCTTTTTAGTAGTACTACTCAAATGACCACAACAAGAATCTGCACTGATATTCAGTTGCACTCACAGCAATCCTCATACTTTGGCAGCGGCGTATCAAAGGAAAATAGAAGAATATATCAGTTTGACGGAAATAATATGAAAACGTTGAACAAATGAAGCATCTAGGGCATGGCGGGTTTATTAAAAAAAAAAAAAATAGATCAACTGTCAGTGAGGAGGGTGCATCCAAGGTTCCTAAAAAAGGTTTTAAACGTACTACTCTTCATGGGCATGTCTGAGCTGCTAACGGAGAAGGCAGGAGTAATACCATCACATAATGACAGACAAGCGTGGATTAACCAGGAATGTTGATGGACGTGATATTGTAGATGACAGATGTCATGGTTCCAAAGTGAGGGCGGGACGACGGGATAGTTTTAGATTAGGTGTCCAGTTTAATATCTTTGCCATTCATCATCTTGGAGACAACTGGAACAACTTGTACCCTTGATCCTAAGTCCAGGCACCGATCGTGCAGGACCTTCCTCAACCTCAGAAGCGATATTTAATTTGGATTGCTGTGGTGTTGCTCACACGTGCATGCATCGATCATACAACACCAAAACCCCCCCAAATCATTTTTCTTTGACGCCAAACAGTCTGCGTGGCTAGTGTTGTTCATGTTTCTTCTGCACCCCTACCTTTCTTCGGGGGCTCTGGCGTCGGGGGCTCTGGCTTCGGGGGCTCTGGCTTCGGGGGCTCTGGCATCTTGAGCTGCGTCCCAATAAGAGTGTCGCGCGGTCGACAAAAGGTGCAGCTTCCGAGCTGTGGGACTCAACGGGAGGTTGCCGGGACGAGGCGTGGGGAGTCCACCAGCAAGGGGGAGGGGGGGCGGCAGGTAGAGCAAGCGAGCGTTTGGTACACTCAGAAGAGAGTGATGGGAGACGAAGCGAGCGCAGGGGTACGTTTTGGTGGTCTCGGTGGGGGGGAGGAGAGGAGGAACAGTGATAGATCCAGGGGGTGACATGGCTTTCAGGCCTTATATAGATAGATGGCACGCTCCTCCTCTCTTCTCTTGTGGAAAGTCAACCTCTGTCTGGCCCACAGTAAAAGCATCAGTCCTCAAGCCATCCGCCACCCTCCCAGCTTTTTGAATTCAAGGCAGCAAGGCGCTGCAATGAGAAATACAGTACTCAAACGTTCAGACGCGTTTTTTTTCACGTTATTGAATAAGAAACCAATTGACTGACGGTGTATCTCTTACCGATAGATTTTTTTTGGTTTTCTTGAATACTGGTTAGTCTACAAAAGATCAAAACAAGAATACACCTATTTTTTATTTTTTTTTTGGTGTCAGCTTTGGACCAAAACGCTTTCCGAACGAAAACACTTTTCGTCACCCCAAATGGTCTTTTCGAGCGTATTGTGCAGGATTACTTTCAGTGCTGGATTTTGAGATTATTTATAGCCAAAGGAGTGCGTATGCGGGATCGACTGAAAATAAACTACAGTGCCCAGGCCGACCCGCCCGGGCAGCATAAGACCAAGGACCTATTTGCGGCGATTTTAATTAATTCAGCACATTATATGCTTAAATGTTTATATAAACCACAAGATGTGAGGAGGCCGTGTCACAGACAGAGAAGCCGACGGTGTTGCCGTTATCGCTTCGGCAATCCCGCCCAGCGTTCACATATCCAATGCCGTCAAAGAAACTTGTGGATTTACGATAAAGGGAACATTTGAGACGGCGGGCCACATGCCAGGTATCAATTTAATCCGGTGGGAATGCTGTCCTCTGACAACAGTGGACCACGGGGAGATGCCTGGCCGCTGGCTCGGCGGCCTATACTTAGAAAGCTGTTTAACGTTTCATATGTGTACAGTATCAGTATAAAAACTGGGAATTATGTCACTCGATGAAGCTTTTCTAACAGGACACTCAGGGGACGCTTCGCGAAATCATCGATGAGACGCCAACTCACTTAACCCGGTACCAAACCTTGCATGGTGCAACCAAGACACCGCAGCTAATTTTAGAAAGCCGTGATGACATATCCACATAAACAAACAGGACCGATTTTCAAATTTCAAACTTAATATGTACTTATTAAGTTTACGGCATGTGGCCTTTCTTGGTAACGGACACTCTGCCTCTCCATTGGCCCATTTATAACCGCGGCGGTGGGCTCCAGCGTTAAATGCTGGGCTTAGGGGGCGGGTGTCGTGTGGGCACGGGGGCCGCAAAGAGCTCAAAACCATTTGGTATTGTCGGCAATGCACTGAGAGTTCACATCGCAGGGGTGATTTATCTATGAGGTCACAAATACACTGTGGGAGGGTAGGGCCCCTTTGGTGGAGGTCGGTTGGACTCTGGTGACATCTTGTGGTTCAAGCAACAAGATATTTTTGTTTTTTATTAGAAATATCAAACACATTCAAGATACAAACGCCTATGATTTTTCAGTTTGCATTACTCATGGAAAAATATGTGTTATCTCAATTAAAACATATAACTCATGTATTCAGTTATGTGTTGGATGTAAAATTAATGAAATTTGGATTGTATGGGAGACAGATGCATGCAGGTTCTCGTTGAACCATGTGGACTACATCTGAAATGAGAGAAAGTCCTCGACCAATTCGAGGAGAAAAGCAGCTTGCTTGAAATGGAATTCCTTTGTCTGCAATTTTAAACCACAACCTGCTTGAGACAAAACGTAAAACTTTTTCTCCATTTACAAAAGACAATTTTGACTCAGGCTGTGTTCTTTGTCTCTAGTCTCTCTTATTTATAACTTTGACAGTTACAGATCTCCTCTGTGACGCTTGTGCAGAAGCATCAGGGTGTCCTCGCCGAACTGGTACGTGAGCTTCTTCTTCACCTTGACAATCTCGCCCGAGCGGGCGTAGTTCCTCAGTGCGCGCGACATCTTCTGGTACGTCATGGGCCGCTTGTTGCCCTTCCTCTGGCCCCACAGGGCCGCCAGCTGGTCCTTGTTGCGGGCGGAAAAGCGGAAGACCCCCGAGGACGACGGCACCCAGGACACGCAGTGAGCCATGGACGGGTCCTCCAGCATCTCGAAGAGGAAATGGAAAAGCCGAACCTTCCTACCTGCAAGAAGCAGTAAGTGCTCCGTTAAAATGTCCGGCATCTCAAGCGCATCAATTTCACAACGGTTTGAAGTACAATAGTACAAGCCAATTAACATCAGTCAGCCATTTTTGAAAATTCACCCCCTGAAGTCAATTTCATTTAGCGCCATGAAATTAAGTCGGCATGGGGTGTCCCTTAAAATCTCGAGAAGCCATTCCTGAAAAAACACAGGAAGTTCGCCATATTGGTTTGACTATTCAAAGAATGGCACTTTTGCAAAATTTTGTTAACAAATTAGATTAACAGTTACTTAATAGACAGGTGGATGCAACATTTTGAGTTTGGTGTCGCATGTGTGTAGAGCACGCAAGTGTAATTTGACAACTAGCCATTAAAACGCAAATAACTCCAATGAACCGGAGGTGAATGAAAGCCCTTAAATTCAGCCACTGAAAGCAGTTATATTTGGCAACATAAAAATACTCTTTCTCATATACAGTATGAGTTACCCCATAAAAAAGTTAGGAGAACCTATGCTCGAAAAGACAGGTCTGCCATTTTGGTTGCTGGGGTGGTTATTTGAGGACAGTTTGAAGCTAATTTGTGATTTGTTTGTCATCCTAAACAGTAGTTGTTGTGGCTGGCGATTTGAGGTTTTCCAATATGTTCTTTAACACCTGCCAATGCAAATTAGCTTGAGGGACGCGCACTTAGCAGCCAGAATTTAGGGGCGTCAAATTTCACCCACAATAGATTCCAGACTGTGTAGCTCACACACACACACACACACACATGCTCTTATCTGCGCCACAGCACTTATTGTTAATCATTTCCTCAAAAGCACCAATTCCCAGAAAATAACTCGCAACAAAACACCGCGGTTATCTGATAAATATGGAAAAAAGATACTTGCATTGTTGATGATCTCTTTGCTCTGAAGCGGCAAGCTCCTGCGGCAATAACCGTGTGAGGTAAAAGAGAAAAGGAGAACTTACCGCTGGCCACCGCCGCGGCCTGATGTTTACTTAATTGTCTCGTGGTCACGGTGGCAGCTGACGGCTCATGTGGCGCCGCCTCCGAGCCACATGCGATGCTCTTGCACAAATGAAATAACAAAGTTTAAATGATCACACCTTTGAATATCAAATCACCATGATTAATTGCTTGATTAAGGCTTTTGATAAACATCTTTGCCTACCCAGTTTGAATGGCACTTGCCATGTTAATTATTCCATAAATGTGTTGTCAGTTCACGAGTAGTATATACGTTTAAAAATGTATGCGTTTTCACAAAATCGGGCTTATATCGACGATAAGGAAAATGGAGGTATAGATATTGTACTTCTACACTTTTTCCCCTTTAAAATTTATACAATACAATAACAATCAAACATTGAGGAACTTTGAATATTGCCAAGTTGAAATCCCTAGTTTTGAGAAAAAACACATTAAGATTTTGATCATTCAGTTGTGCACATTGTCGACTAATCCCTTCGTTTTTTAACGAATGTATCTCTACATTTTCCATAATTCACCGCGGATGATCACATTTTCAACTTATTTTTTCTATTCCATTCTTAAAACGGAGGAATGAAATTGCAATATGTCCTGGGTATTAAAAATTATAGTAAATGCTCACAGGTGGCTCACAAGGCCCCCAACCTTGCTCCCAAATGTCGTCGTCCACACTGGAGGCATCCTCCTGCACACCTGCTGACAAATGCAACATCGCATCTTTATTTTAAATAAAATAAAAGTAACAATAATGTTCGTTTTACCGTTGTTTTCCGCGTTTTGCCTGTGGTACTCCTCAAGGAATTCTAAAATGACCTCCAAATCAGACTGAGTGTCCTGGTAAGAATTCTGAGAGAGATGCGGTGGTCAATATTTGATATTCTGTAAGTGAGAGATTGCTGATTGCACATTACCATCGCTGCTCGTCAAGTCGGCCGGAATAACCTCGAAAACGTACGCTGATGGGCTGTTCTTATACCTCCCCAAAAGGCAGCGAGGGCTTGTGAGGCCGCTAACAATGGGCTCCGTGCCGCAGCAGACAGGCAGCGCCCCCCCCCCAAAACAAAGGGCCCCCCAGGGCTGACCACATCCTCCCCTCTGAGCCAGATAAGGCCGCGTCTGGAGCCCGCCACCACTCTCTCAGGAAAAACACACTTGCGGCCATATTTTTCCTCACAGGATGTGTCGAGAAAGTCGCAACGGCCGAACTGAAACGATGCGAATGAAGGTCGTTTCGTTCTGTGTCATCTTGTCGTTTTCAAGACTTTCCCAGTCTCAAAAATGGGAAAATTCAACCACCAAATCCAGTTTTTGCAACATGAAATTGGTTCATCGGGTCAGGAACACGGAAGACTTATGACATTGATTTATGACGTGGATTTTCATGCCCTTGACAAGGACTCGTTGGCGGAGTGTTGCGAGCCGCAATTTCATTTGCACGATTCACGTATGCGGTGCTTGAATCAAGTGAAGGGAAGATGCACTTTCAGATGTTTATTGAACGGGACAAACAGTCAAATGCAAAATAAAAACACTCACAAGGGCCATGGAGAAAACAATCACTTAACTCAAACTGTATATTCGCAAGACCAGGGGTGTCAAACATACGGGCCGTGGGCTGAATTCGGCCCGAGAGATGATTTTGTCTTTTTTTTTTTTTTTCAATAAATGACAAACTTGAAATATTTTAGGATTAATAGGAATGTTAATGTTTTATGACCAACAGTGATAATATACTTGTACTATTTTGGACAGTGTTAAAAAGAAAAATCTGAAGTTGCTGTTTTAAAGTTATATAAATATACAATGGTTTTTATCTATGGGGCCCGCAAGCTAAAGCGAGTTTGACACCTCTACTCTAGACCACCATGTTGTTTACACTTATTCTCATCCAAT